>NC_056737.1:1219186401-1219378901 GCF_019279795.1 Protopterus annectens | reverse complement strand
TAGCAGAAATGGATACAGTGTGCTATCCACTTGGAGATTGTTTGTTTGGATATGGGCTTGCCCTCTGCCCCTGCTGCAAAGCTGACTAGCAACTGGTCAGTCTTCCTAAAAGATTTATTCCTATCCAGGTAGAATCTGAGCTGTCCGTGCACATCTAGACAATCAGAATCCTTTCCCCCTTGTTTTGTGGGTTCGGGGAAAAAGGTGGGCAAATGAATTGATTGGCTGAGAGCCTCACTGGACACCACTTTACACATGAAAGTTGAGTTAGTCCTGAGGGAGACCCTGTCAGCATGGAAAATGATGAAGGGCTCTACAGCCATGAGTGCATGTAGCTCTGGAACTCTTCTAGTTGAAGTGATGGCCAGAAGCAAGGCTGTTTTCCAAGAGAGGAATTTTAACTCTGCTGAAACTGTAGGCTCAAAGGGGGGGTAGTGTGAGCTTTTCCAACACAAAGTTAAGGTCCCAAGCTGGGGTAGGAGCTCTTCTGGGTGGCCTTAAATTGTTATCCCATCTTAGGAACTGTTTGATGACAGGGTGATAAAAGAGAGGTGGCTCTGTGCTGTAATGAGCAGTGATGGCAGAGGCAGGAATTTGAATAGAAGAGAAGGATAGGCCCCTGTGTTGTAGGTCTGCTAGGTAATCCAGGATGAGAGGTAGGGAGGGCTGTGCTTTTTCAGCTCCTTTAGCCTGGATCCAGGTGTAATACCTTTTCCATTTGTCAGCATAGGATTTTCTAGTGCTGGGGTGTCTGGCCTCAAGTGTAACATCCAGGACTTGCTTGCTTAGGCGGGCAAATGGAGGAGAGGTCAGGGAATAACCAGGCTGCCAGGTTCAGGGTCTGCAGTTGTGGATGCATGCATTCTCTATTCTGCTGGGTCAGGAGAGTTGGGATCTGAGGTAGGTGCCATGGTGGCAGGGGAGACAGACTGCGCAGCAGAGGGTACCAGTGCTGGCATGGCCAGTCTGGGGCAATCAAGATTGCTATTGGTTTGTCCTCCCTTATTTTGAGCAGTACCCTTGAAAGTAGAGGTAGAGGGGGAAATGCATGGATCGAGAGGTTTACCCATTGGAAGGATAGGGCATCCACTTTCCAGACCTTGATGTGAGGTTCCCTGGTGCAGAATTTGCTTAACTGGTGATTGTTGTGGGAGGCAAAGAGGTCCACCTTCGGGGTGCCCCATTTCTGGGTTAGAAGGCTGAGGGTGCTGTGGTCTAGCTGCCATTCGTGTGGGTCTAGGAAGTTTCTGCTTAAGTTGTCTGCCAGAGAGTTTTGGGAGCCTGGCAGGAACTGTGCTTGCAGGTGAATTTGCACGACTGAAGACATGTGCCAAAGGATCATGGTAAGCCTGCAGAGGGGATAAGAGTTGGGTTCCTCCCTTCTTGTTGATGTACCACATCACTGTAGTGTTATCTGTTTTGATCAGTAGAGGCCCCGGGGAAAGTGGGGGTCTGAAAGCTGTCAGAGCATGCTGAACAGATAGCATCTCTTTTTGGTTGATGTGTAGATGTATTTGATTTGGGCTCCAATGGCCATGAATGTACCTGCCATCCAGGTGTGCACCCCAGGCATAATCTGATGCATCTGTGGTTAGGGTCTGGGTGGCGTGGGGTTGTGAGAAGGGAAAACTCTTGTTGTGGTTGCATGCTGCTGCCCACCAAAGAAAATCTTTCCTTTGACAGGGTATCATAGGTATGATAGTTTCCAGGTCCTGAGAGTGTTGACACTAAAGGCTTTTTAGGTACCCTTGTAGTTTCCTCATATGCAGTCTGCCATATGGAATGAGTAGAATGCAGGATGCCATGAACCCTAGAGCTTGCAGGATTTTCCTTGCGGATAACTGGGTTCTGGTGGCTAGTTGAGAGAAGTAGACTGTCAGATAGGCTTGTTTTTCTGGAGTAAGGAATGCCATCTGGGATGCTGTGTCCAGGCTTGCTCCCAGGAATACCATTTTTTGAGTGGGTACTAGTTTAGATTTATTTTTGTTTATAGTATACCCCAGGGAGGTCAGCAGGTTCTGTACAAAGGTCAGGTGCTGTATCAGCTTTTCCTGACTATCTTCCTGAATCAGGCAGTCGCCTAAGTAGGGGTACATTTGAATATTCCTTTGTCTGCAAAAAGCAATGACTGGAGCCAGGCATTTTTAAAATTGTGAAAGCAGTGGATAAGCCAAAGGGAAGCGCAGAGGACTGAAAAGCCTCTTTTAGGTCTAGGGAGGCTAAACAAGCATCCTTGGATAGCATGGGAAGAAGCTGATAGAGGGTGAGCATTTTGAATTTTGGTATCACCAGGAAGGTGTTTAGAATTGATAGGTTGAGGATTGGGAGCCAGGTGCCCTCTTTTCTGGGTACCAGGAAAAGCCTGGAATAGAAACCTTGGCCTATCTGGTCTGCAGGAAAGTACAGTTTTGTACCTACCATAAATGTAGATGTCCGATAGATATGCAACTGCAGTCATAACATATGGGTTATCCTGCCTCAGGCAGCCCTCGGTCGGCCGGATTCCAAAGTCTGGGTCCGGCGTCGGCTGGTGTCGCCTCCTCTCCGACGTCAGAATGGCTGGAGTATAAAGGCATCGGCCGAAGCCATCTTCTTCAGTGTTTCTTGCCCCAGATGCCAGGTGCCCTCCTAGGAAGGCTAAATTTGTTGAATGGATAAACAATTCCAGACATGCACAACAGTAATAAACAGATACACCATAGGAGATACCCCCAGCTAATAGGAATAAGGGTAGTGGACCCATAAAGATGGTTGCAGAGGGGTAGGAGGGTGGGAAAATCCGACTGCAGTTGCATATCTATCGGACATCTACATTTATGGTAGGTACAAAACTGTACTATGTCCTTCAAGAATGCAACTGCAGTCATAACATATGGGTTGAATACCATAGCCAAGCTGGGAGTGGTTGGAACTAAGAAAGAGATGGTGTAGCTAAAATGCCCTGCAGGACTGCCGAAGCAAAGCCTGCTCGGGATCTGGAGTATAAAGGCAGGTTGTAGTGCTTGGTAAATGTATGCACGGAGCTCCATGTAGCAGCCTCTAGAATGTCCTTTGTAGCCACTCCTCTTAGGAAAGCTGTGGATGTGGCTATAGCTCTGGTGGAGTGTGGCCTAATATTGGCTGTCACACCCTTTCCATGAAAAGAATAGCAGAATCTGATGCAGTGTCCAATCCATTTGGAAATTGTTTGTTTGGAGATTGCTTTTCCTTGTACTCCAGCAGCATAGGCTACAAGCAGTTGGTCAGACTTTCTGGTGGCCTTAGTTCTGTCCAAGTAGTAGCGTAGTTGCCTGTGTATGTCCAAAGTATGCAGCAGTGCTTCCCCCCTGTTTTGAGGATTGGGGAAGAAAGTAGGCAGGTGAATGGCTTGATTTAGAGACACCCTGGAAATTACTTTTGGCATGAATGAAGGATTGGTTCTTAGAGAGACTCTGTCCTGATGAAAAATGAGAAAAGGAGGTACTGCCATGAGTGCCTGTATCTCCGAGACTCTTCTTGCTGATGTGATTGCCAATAGGAAAACCGTTTTCCATGAGAGAAATTGCATTTCTGAAGTTGCTGCTGGTTCAAAGGGAGGAAGAGTTAATTTTTCCAAGACGAAATTGAGGTCCCATGCAGGTACTGGCGGTTTCCTGGGAGGTTTGATATTCTTTATCCCTCTTAGGAACTGTCTTAGCAAAGGATGTGAAAACACAGGTGGATCACAATTGTATTTTGCTGAGATTGCTGAGGCATGAATCTTTATGGAAGAATATGAGAGACCAGTATGAAACATTTCTGCCAAGTATTCCAATATCTGAGGTATACTCAATACTGTTGTATCCTGACCCCTGTTAGCATTCCAGATGATGAATCTCTTCCACTTGGCTGAATAGGTTGTTCTGGTGGAAGGTCTGCGTGCTTCCAGTAAGATCTCTTGAACTTTTTTGGAAAGAGAGATATCGGAAGGAGTTATGGTAACCTCCAGGCTGTCAGATGCAATGTTTTCAGGTTTTAATGAACAGTCCTGTAATTGTGTTGTGTTAGAAGCAGAGGCCATAGGGGCAGAGGCCACGGTTTGGTCCGAGTTATGCTCAACAGCAATGGGTACCAGTGCTGCCTTGGCCAGTCTGGAGCTATCAAAATGCCTGTTGGTTGTTCTGCTTTGATCTTCAGTATCACCTTGGTCAGCAGTGGTAGAGGAGGGAATGCATAAATTGTTAGGGAATTCCAGCTGAAGGAGAGAACATCCATTTTCCAGGCTAGAGGATGGTGGGTCCTTGTACAGAACTTTTCCAGGTGATGATTCATGTGAGAAGCAAAGAGATCTATGTCCGGTCTTCCCCATGTCCTTGTTATTTGTGAGAAAATGTGAGGATGCAGTATCCATTCGTGTGGATCCAAGAAATTTCTGCTCAACTTGTCCGCCAGTACATTGTCCTTGCTTGGCACAAACTGGGATTGCAGATGTATCTTCAGACTTAGGGATTTTTCCCATGGAATCATTGTTAGTCTGCAGAGGGGATAAGAATGAGTACCTCTCTGCTTGTTTATATACCACATAACAGTGGTGTTGTCTGTCCTTATTAGCAAATGTCCTTTTTGAAGTGATTTTTCGAAAGTATCGATTGCATGTATCACTGCCAACATCTCTTTTTGGTTTATGTGCAGATGCCTTTCCCTTGGTGTCCATTGACCTTGAATGCATCTGCCCTCCATGTGCGCCCCCCATCCATGGTCTGAGGCGTCTGTTGTAATCGTTTGACCTGCTTGAGGTTTGTTGAAAGACATGCCTTTGTTTAACTGACTTGCTTGTGCCCACCACAAAAATTCTCTTTGCAGACATGGAATGAGAGGGATTACGTCCTCTAGGCTTTGGCTGTGTTGGGACCATAAGCTTTTTAAGTACCATTGCAGCTTTCTCATATGAAGTCTTGCCAAAGGTATCAGAAGAATGCAAGATGCCATGAACCCCAGGGCCTGCAGGATTTTCCTTGCAGTCAGCTGGGAGAGCTTTGCTAGGCCTTTGAAGTACTCTGGTAACTGCTGTTGTTTTTCCTCTGTGAGATAAGCCATTTGTGTTTTTGTGTCCAGTTTGGCTCCTAGGAAAATAATCTGTTGGGATGGCAGAAGTCTTGATTTCTGAATGTTGACTGTGTATCCCAAGGCCTGTAGTAATTGAATGACATAGTCCAAGTTTGCTATCAAGTTTTGTTTGTTGTCTGCTTGTATGAGGCAGTCGTCCAGGTAGGGGTATATTTGAATCCCCTGGAGTCTGCAGTGTGCCACTACTGATGCCAGGCATTTCGTAAACACTCTGGGCGCAGTAGATAAGCCAAACGGCAATGCTGAGAATTGATAATGCTCTGTCCCTGCAAGAAATCTTAGGTATCTTCTGCAGCTTTGTCTGATTGGGACATGCAGGTATGCCTCCTTGAGGTCCAGAGTGACCAGCCAAGATACCCTTGCCCAGCATGGGAAGGAGTTGCTGCAACGTCAGCATTTTGAACTTTGGCACAATGAGATAAGTATTTAGAGTAGACAAGTCCAGTATAGGCCTCCATTTGTTTTCCTTTCTTGGAACAAGGAATAGTCTTGAATAAAATCCCTGGCCTTGTTCCTGTGGAGGGACCTTTTCTATTGCTTTTATATTTAACAGCTTTGAAACTTGAATGAGTGCCTCTGCCCTTTGATGAAGTGGCAGGTTTGGCATGCCTTGTCTTATTGGTAAAGTATGGAAGTGGAATCTGTAACCTTTGTCTATTAAATCCAGAATCCAGTTGTCCTTGGTTAAGATATGCCAGTTTTTTGAGAATAAGGATAATTTTCCGCCCAAAGGTGCTTCTCTTTGAGCCTTTGTAGACGGTATGAAAGTCAAGTCATTGTGGTTGTCCTTGTGGTGCAGCTGGACTGCCTGCGCCACTTCTTTGATTTGGTGGTTGCCATTGGCGGCCCCTGTAGGAGCCTCGGTATTGCCCTCTACCTTGGGCATGCCTGTTTTTTCCCCTTTGAAACTTGTCAGTGTCTGGAAAGGACCAATTCTTTGAAGGCCAATTCCTGCTGAATCTGGGTGGCTGAACCTGGAGGAAATCTTTGACTGTCTGTACTGATTTAGCTTTTTCCTCAATGGACTTCAACACATCTTGTGCATTAGCACCAAAAAGCTTCTGTTTTTCCAGAGGTGCATCAAGTAACTTTACTTTAACATGGTCTGGCAGTGGCTGTTCTTTTAACCAAGCATGTCTCCGTATAACAGCCCCAGTCATAGCTGCCCTACATGAAGCCTCCAATGCATCATAACCACACTGAAGAAAATGATTGCTAACCTGCTGAGTGTTATGTACTAGATCCTGCAATGCCTTTCTATCAATAGGCTCAGGAGAGGCAAGCTTTTTCTGTAAATCATCCAGTAAAAAATCCTGGTACTGAAACATATGAAAAAGGCAGTTAAGTGACCTCATGGCCAGGGTGGTAGAGGTATAAACTTTTTTACTCCATCTCTCCAGGGACCTAGCTTCCCTATCCGCTGGCAGTGGATTCTTGGCTGTGGAAGTAGCCACTCCCTTGGGGCCCTGTGAAATAGTTTCTAGATCCACAGAATGGGCCTTAAAGAGATGTTTGTGGGTGTCAGGGACCCTATAATATCTGTCTGGCTTGACAGGAGCAGGAGGGAGAGAATCAGGGTTAGCACTGGAGTCGGAGAAAACATCATCCAGGACATCCATAACTGGAGGGATAGCTAAAGGTCTGTGCTGGGGTAGCTTGAGGAAGTGCGTAGCCTTTTCCTGGAACCAGAGAATTCCTGACCCTGCCATTTAAAATGCTCCCTCATAGAGTGTAGGACTTCACCGAACGAAAAATCCTCTGGAGTAGAGGCAGAGGGAATTGATTCCTCAGCATCAGAGTCCTCATAGGCCTGGAAGGATTCTTCTTTGGTATCTGAATGCTCAGAATCCCCAGAGGCTTCATCTGAAGAGAGGTTGTTGGCCTGCTCAGTTCTGGGCCTTTTCTCTGCAGGCGGCTGAGAACCTCTGTCTGGATGAGGCTGAGACCCCCTGATATGAGAAATAAGATCTGCAGCAAGAGACATGATCTGTTTATCAGAAGAAGGGGCCTGGGCAGTAGGTTTAGGATAGGCCTTGGCCTGGCTGGTGGCCTTAGCACGTGCAAAGGCCTTGATGGACATGGATACAGGAGGCCTAGCTGCCCCAAGTGCAGGAGTAACCTTGTCCACAGGAATGGTGTCGGGTAGATCCAGAACTTCGGTTTCTGGAGGAAAATCAACAATCGGCACCGGTGTAGACTCCGAGACTGAAGGAGGTGTTAACGCTGTGTCGTCGGCCTGGAGCAGTTGAATTACCACTTCCGATGGGACCGAAGCACTCACGGAGGGTTTAGGAGGAGTATCGGTGGAGGACGCGGGCCGAGGATGTCAGTCCCGGTCCTTTCGTTTTTTGGTAGATTGAGTTGTCGGTTGTTCCGACGGCATGATATAAGCGAAAGATTCGCCGAAAAAGTCTTCGGCAAATTCTGCCCGGTGCCTGAGAGTGTGCTTATTAAAGCAAGCACAGGCAGCACAGGCCGAGACGTTGTGGTCTGGGCCCAGGCAAGGGAGGCAATAAGAATGGAAGTCCTTATGAGGTATTTGTTTACCACAAGACAAACAATTATTAACTTTCTCAATTTGTTCTGACATCGGCTGAGGCAAGAAAAAAATGCTCCCCAATGGGGTAATTAGCTTTTAGATGACTTTGGTACTGAAAACACAGGAGCTGACCGACCGGCACTTGCGAACTGCTTCTGCTTCGGGCACTGCGTGGCAAGAAAGACTGAAGAAGATGGCGTCGGCCGATGCCTTTATACTCTAGCCATTCTGACATCGGAGAGGAGGCAACACCAGCCGACGCCGGACCCAGACTTTGGAATCCGGCCGACCGAGGGCTGCCTGAGGCAGGACAACCCATATGTTATGACTGCAGTTGCATTCTTGAAGGACATCAGGCTGTACTGCCCTCATGGAGAGAAGGGAATGGATTTGATTTTGGGCCTCTGTCCACTGGTTTGGAGGAAGATCTGGGAAGCCTTTTGTGGTTGTCAGAGTATGGAAATAAAATTTGTATCCCTTGGTCACTATGTTGAGGAGCCATCGGTTGTCGGTGATAGAGGTCCAGTTTTTTGCATGGGAAGATCATTTTTCTCCTAGGGGCACAAGCAGGTGGGCAGAGGTAACGGTTGGAGGTGTAAAGTCATTGTGAGTTCTTTCCATAAGGGGGTGGCTTAGCACTGCCTGTTTTTGAGGTGGAAGAACTCCAGTGCTTACATCTCTGCATTCCCTGGGACTGTTGTCTGGGGGGGGGTCTGCTACCCCTAGGTCTTGTCTGAGCTGGCCTTGAGGGTGCCGGAGAGGACCAGTGCTTGGAGGGGCAATGCCTACTGAACCTCGGTGGCTGGACCTGTAGGAAGTCTTTAACTGTCTGCATAGATTTAGCTTTTTCTTCCATCTTTTTTAAGACCTCTTCTGCCTTGGTGCCAAACAAATTGTCTTTGTTCAATGGTGCGTCCAATCGTTTTGATTTGACATGGTCTGGCAAGGTCTGTTCCTTAAGCCAAGCATGCCTTCTAAGTACAGAACCTGTGACTGCTGCCCTGCAGGATGCTTGTAGGGTGTCAAAGCCACATTGCAAGGTGTGTTTAGTAACTTGGCTTTTAGAATGCACAAGTTCCTGTAAGTCTTTATTTTCTGCACAAGCCAGAAACGTAGATATTTTTTTCTTTAAGGAGTTCCATGGTATGTTGCTGGTATTTCAGCATGTGGAACTGACAATTTAGTGCTCTAACGGCAAGAGTTGCAGAGGTGTATACTTTTTTTACCCATCTGTCTAAAGCTTGAGAATCCCTGTCCGAGGGAGTGGGATTCTTAGCTGTGGTTGCTTTTATTCCTTTAGCTCCTTGGGAGATGACCTCTGGGTCAGCAGTAGGATTTTTGAAAAGAAATTTGTGTGAGTCAGGGACTCTGTATTATCTGTCAGGATTCCTGGGAGCAGGTGGAAGGGTGTCAGGAGTTAAACTGGATCCCATAAAGACATCATCCACAACATCCAGGCCAGGAGGAATGGCTAAAGGTCTGTGCTGTGATAAATCTAAGAATTTCCTGAGTCTCTTTTTATACTGAGGATAGTCCTGACACTCCCATTGGAAATGCTCCCTTAAAGTATGTAGGGTTTCACCAAATTAAAAAATCCTCTGGAGGAGAGGCAGAAGGAATGGATTCCTCTGCATCTGATTCCTCATTAGCAGACAAGGGTTGCATGTCTTCACATTCAAAAACCTCAGAGTCACAGGACTCCTGGTCAAACAAAAGGTACAGTTGTATACACTTACCATAAATGTAGATGTTCGAGTGTATTCACTGTTGCAGTCATTACATTTGGGTAATCAGATGGCAGGTCGGCCTGATTAACAAAGTCTTGGGTCCTGCATCAGGTTGCTGTCCCTTCTTCCATGACGTCAGGTCGTCAGGGGTATAAAACATGCAGCCGATGTCATTACATCAGTTTGTCTTGCTCCAGATGTCAGGTGCCCCCCAAAATGGGGAGCAATATATATATGTGTATATATATATATATATATATATATATATATATATATATATATATATATATATATATATATATATATATATATATATATTATAAAATTTAAAACACAAAACATATACCTCCAAACAAAAGCAAATACACCAAAAAGGCTTTTAATCATAGTAAAAGAAAGGAGAGGTATAGTTAGAGAAAAACAGGGGGCTGGAGGGAGGGTAACCAGGACTGCAACAGTGAATACACTCGAACAACTACATTTATGGTAAGTGTACACAACTGTACTATGTTCTTCGTGTTTCACTGTTGCAGTCATTACATTTGGATAGAATCGCAAAGCTATGACTGGGAAGATGGATTTATACAGCATTAGGAGCAGCTATAAGGCCCTGCAGGACAGCAGTGGCAAAGCCCGCTCTGGATTTAAAGAAGAGAGTTAAATGGTAATGTTTGGTGAACATATGAACTGAGTTTCAGGTAGCAGCGTCTAGAATGTCCCTGGTAGGAACCCCTCTGAGAAAGGCTGCAGAAGTAGATGCAGCCCTGGTGGAATGAGATCTAATCCCCTTGGGGATAGGTTTACCATGGTGCATACAGCAGAAATGAATACAATGGCTTATCCATTTGAAAATAGTCTGCTTTGAAATAGCCTTTCCCTCTGCCCCTGCAGCAAATACCACCAATAGTTGTTCAGATTTTCTTAGAGATTTTGTCCTGTTTAAGTAGGGTCTATATTAGATCAGCGAACGCTTTAAAAAGCGAACGCTGATTGATCGACCTTATTAAGTGAAAGCTTACAATCTCAAACTGTCAGATCAGCGATTTTTTTCCTAGGGAAAAAAATCGCTGATCGAAAACACATACACACAACACAAGCACACCAAACAAACAGAAATCCACACACATACACCTAAAATCTGACACCTAACCCTACACTATGCACACATCACTAACTATCCACTTACCTTAACCCAAACCCTAACCCTAAGGTCCGTCACTATCGCACACTCACCTCACCCGCTCCCTAACCCTAACTCACCTAAATCCACCCTAACCCTCATGTCCACACAACCGCACACATACCTAACCCGAGCCCTAACCCTAACTCACCTAACCCACCATAACACTCACATACACACAATCGCACACTTACCTGAATCTGACCCATAACTTTCCACCACAGCACTGAAAATACTGAAGCAACAGAAACGGACAACCAAATTCTTTCCCTAGGAAAAAATTTGAGTTTCTGTTGCTTCGATATTTCTAACTTTCGCTAAAATAAGGTCGATCAATCAGAGTTCGCTTGTTTAAGTGTTCGCTGATCTAATATAGACCCTTTAAGTAGAATCTAAGTTATCTGTGTACATCCAATGAATGCAGAATCCGCTCACCCTTGTTCTGTGGATTTGGGAAGAAAGTTGGCAGATGAATGGTCTGATTAAGAGCCACACTGGATACCACCTTAGGCATAAAGGATGGACTGGTCCTGACAGCCACCCTGTCAGGATAAAAATAATGAAATGCTCCACTGCCATAAGAGCCTGTAATTCTGAAATCCTTCTATCTCAAGTGACTGCTAAAAAGAAAGCAGTTTTCCAAGACAGAAATTTTAGGTCTGCAGCAGCAGCTGGCTCAAGGAGGTAGAGTGAGTTTTTCCAAAACAAAATTGAGGTGCCATGCATGAGGCGGTGCTCTCCTGGGAGGTCTTAAATTTTTGGCCCCATCTGAGATACTGCTTTAGAAGAGGATGAGAGAAGAGGGGAGGTTCTGCGTTGTAATGAGCTGAAATGGCAGAGGCATGGATTTTTATGGAAGAAAAATATAGGCCCCTCTGAAGCATCTCAGTTAAGTATTGCAGAATCTGAGGAATATTGGGCATTGCTGTGCTTATTCCTTGTGATTGGTTCCAGGTACAGAATCTTTTCCATTTGTCAGCATAACATTTTCTAGTAATAGGCCTTCTAGCCTCCAAAATGACATCCATCACAGGTTTGCTGAGAGATGCCAAGGGTGAAATTAGTTGATTAGCCATGCTGCAAGATTCAAAGTTTGGAGCTGAGTGTGCAGAATGTGGTAGTTTTGCTGAGACAGTAGACAAGATGTCTGAGGCAGGTGCTACGGAGGAAGGTGTGACACATTGCACAGGAGTGGGTATTAGTGTTGGCAAGGCCAGTCTGGAGCAATCAGAATCATTTTTGGTTTGTCCTGTCTGACTTAGTAGAACTTTGGAGAGCAGAGGCAGAGGGGGAAAAGCATAGACTGATACAGCATCCACTTTCCAAGCTTTTTTGTGATGAATTCTTGTGCAGAATTTGTCCAACTGATAGTTCTGGGGTGAGGCAAAAAGATCTATGTCTAGGCTCCCCCATTTGCATGCCAACATGTTGAAAACTTGTGGTTCCAGTTTCCAGTTGTGTGGGTACATAAGATTTCTGCTTAGTTCGTCTGACAGAGTATTTAGCTTTCCTGGCAGGAATTGAGCCTGTAGATGCATTTGATAAGTCAAGGCCGTGTTCCACAATGCCATGGCTAGTCTGCAAAGGGGGTAGGAGTGTGTATCCCCCTGCTTGTTTGTGTACCACATGACTGTGGTGTTGTCTGTCTTTATCATTAGTTGTCCTGGATGAAGGTAGTCCTTGAAGGCTGTCAGAGCATTCTGTACAGCTAGCATCTCTTTCTGATTGATATGTAGGTGCATTTGATTTGGGCTCCATTTGCCCTGAATGCATTTCCCTGCCAGATGCGCCCCCCCCCCCCCCCCCGAAGCATAGCCTGATGTGTCTGTAGTTAGGGTTTGGATGGTAGGAGGTGGAGTGAATGGCAGTCCCTTGTTTTGGTTGCAGGCCTCTGCCCACCATAGGAACTCTAGTTGCAGGCAAGGTATAACAGGAATCATTGTTTCCAGGCTGTGACAATGTTGACTCCATAAACTTTTTAGGTACCACTGAAGTTTCCTCATATGCAGTCTTGCATATGGAATTAGAAGAATGCAGGAGGCCATGAACCCCAAGGTCTGCAGAATTTGTCTTGCAGGTAGCTGGGTTTTTGTGGCCACCTGTTTGAAGTAAGTCATCAACTGAATTTGCTTTTCTGGCGTAAGGTAAGTCATCCGGGCAGTTGTATTCAAGCTTGCACCCAGGAATGTAATTTTTTGAGAGGGTACCAGTTGTGATTTCTTTTCGTTTATGGTGTACCCTAGACAAGTTAGAACCCTTTTTACAAACACCAGATGCTTTAGAAGAGTGTCCTTGTTTTCTGCCTGAATTAGACAATCATCCAGATATGGATAAATTTGAATATTTCTTTGCCTGCAAAATGCAATTACTGGTGCCAGGCACTTTGTGAAGACCCTGGGGGCAGTAGATAAGCCAAAGGGCAGTGCAGAGAACTGGTAATGCAAGTAGCCTGCTTTGAAGCGGAGGTATCTTCTGCAATATTCCCTGATTGGGATATGCAAGTAAGCCTCTTTTAAGTCTAGAGTTACCAACCAGGCATCTTTGCCTAGCATAGGTAGTAATTGTTGAAAAGTCCGCATCTTGAAATTTGGAATGTCCAGAAATGTATTTAGAATGGATAAGTCCAAAATTAGACACTGTGGTTTGTCTTTTATGGGTACCAGGGAAAGTCTTGAATAGAAACCTTGTCCCTTTTCCTGTTCTGGTACTGGTTGAATAGCACCCATATTCATGAGGGACAGAACTTATTTCTGGGCCTCTGCCCACTTATTTGGAGGCAGATCTGGCCATCTATTTGTGATTGGCAATGTGTGGAAATGAAATCTATATCCCTGGGATACTATATTTAAAACCCATTTGTCCTGGATAATCAGTTGCCAGTTTTGTGCATGAAGTGCCAGTTTTCCCCCCAAAGGGGTGGCCAAAAGGTAAGTGCTTGGTGATTGTAGGGGAAAGTCATTGAGACTGTTTACCATAGGGAGGTGTCTCTTTGCATCCAGGTTTGGAGGTGGAGGCACCCCATTGTTTTGTTCTAAAAGTTCCTTGTGACTGAAACCTGGAGCCTTTGGAATGTCTGGATTTGACTTGAGTGGCTCTCGAGGGAACTGGAATGGACCAGTTCTTAGTAGACCAGTGCCTACTAAATCTGGGTGGCTGCACTTGAAAGAAATCTTTCACAGTTTGCATAGATTTAGCTTTATCTTCCATCTTTTTTAAAACTTCTTCAGCCTTACTACCAAAGAGACTGTCCTGTTGTAAAGGAGTATCCAACAATTTTGCTTTAACACAGTCAGGCAGATTTTGCTCTTTGAGCCAACCATGCCTTCTTACCACAGATCCAGTTACAGCAGCCCTGCAAGAGGCCTCCAAAGAAACAAAACCAAATTGCAAAGTATGTTTTCCAACTTGTTCAGCTGAATGTAATAAATCCTGCAACTCTTTATTTTCCACACAGTCAGAGATCATCATAATTTTTTATTTAAGTAGACCCATGACATTCTATTGACATTTAAGCATAAGAAATTGATAGTTTAAAGCCCTGATTGCCAAGGTTGCAGACGTGTAAGCCTTCATACCCCATCTATCCAGCGCCCTGGAATCTCTATCAGAAGGGATAGGATTTTTAGAAGTAGAGGCCTTAATGCTGTTGGGACCCTGAGAAATGGTTTCAGGATCAGCAGAAGGGTTTTTGAAAATGAATTTGTGAGAGTCAGGAACCCTGTAGAATCTGTCTGGCTTACTAGGAGCCGGAGGCAGAAAATCAGGAGTCATACTGGATTCTGAAAAAACATCATCAATGTCTAGAACAGGAGGTATAGCCAAAGGCCTATGCTGATGAAGAAGAAGAAAATCCCTAAGTCTCTTTTTAGATTCAGAGAAATCCTGACTTTGCCAGTGGAAGTGTTCCCTTAAGGTATGTAAAGTTTCTCCAAAAGAGAAATCCTCAGGGGGAGAAGCAGAAGGGATGGAATATTCTGCATCAGAATCCTCATAAGTAAGTTTAGATAAGTCCTGTTCAGAAGAAGAATCACGAAGAAATAGAAACCTGATCTGAAGATTCATAGTCAGTGCCTTGCCTAGGCCTCTTAGCAGGAGGGGGTTGGCTACCCCTGATCAAGGTAATTAAATATTCAGCCATTTTTATCATTTGTTTTTTAGGCATCGGGGCCTGTACACTTGGCCCAAGCATCGTTTTTTTAGACATAGAAGTAGATTTTGGCCTTAGTTTTGAAGATGGCGTCGGTTTAATATACAAATCTTTAGGCCTGAAAACACCCTCAGAAGCCGGGGCCTGCACAGTGGCTCCGGACCCATCTAAGGTAGAGACATCCACAGGTTCAATACTTAAAGCATCTCTCGGCATACCAGACTCCGAATGGGTCTCAGTAGAAGCCTGCGAATCAAAAGTAGCGGGTATCAGGGGCTGCGAAAGTGCCTCACTGAGTACTGGGAACTGGCGACTGGCTTAGGAGAAGCGTCATCGTCGGTTTTGGACCTCGACGGTCTGTCTCTGTCTTTTTCTTTGCATTTTTTAGGTATTCCGGTAGTCAGATTGCTAACTGATGACATTTCTAGATAGTTAAATCTTGAGCCAACATATTCAGAAGCAAAAATATACAGACGTTTAATCGTGCGTTGATTAAATTTAGCACAAAACTGACAGCAAGGCACGTTGTGGTCAGGGCCTAGGCAAGGAATACAGTACAAATGAAAATCCTTATGAGGTATTTGCTTTACACAAGTAATGCAATTATTAACTTTTACTGACATCGGTAAGGAGCAAGAAAAAGTTTCCCCAATGGGGTACTTAGCTTTTAGTTAAAGACTTTGGTTCTGAAACTTGAAAACAATAATTTCAGGAGTCGGCCGACCGGCACTTGCAAACTGCTTCTGCTTCGGGCACCACGCGGCAAGAAAGACTGATGTAATGACATCGGCTGCATGTTTTATACCCCTGACGACCTGACATCATGGAAGAAGGGACAGCAACCGACACAGGACCCAAGACTTTGTTAATCAGGCCGACTGAGGGCAACCTGCCAGCAGATTACCCAAATGTAATGACTGCAACAGTGAAACATGAAGAACATCTGTACGGGACAAATCTCTTTTTCTTTTGGAAGGGGTAGGCTGGCTTCCCCTAATAAGCATGATAAGGTCTTCCACCATTTTAACCATTTTAAGCATTTGAGATTGAGGCTTGGAAGCAGGTGCTTGAGCTTGGGTCGTCAGCTTTTTAGGCATGGTTCGTACCCTGGGCCTTAGAAACTCGGTAGTTTTAGAAAGAACAGAAGAGAATAATGGAGGATCCGTGCTGTAATGAGCTGAAATTGCTGAGGTGTGGATCTTAATAGATGAAAAGGAAAGTCCTTTGTGTAACATCTCAGTTAAATATTGTAGAGTCTGAGGGATGTTTGGATCAAGGGGATTTAGGCCTTTAGCATGGTTCCAGGCGCAAAATCTTTTCCATTTGTCTGAATATATTTTCCTGGTGCTGGGCCTCCTGGCCTCCAGAATGACATCCATAACCGCTTTGGATAAAGGTGTTGGCTGATTGTTTAGTTAATTTGTCATGCAGCCAGGTTTAAAGTCTTGAGCTGGCTGTGTAGAATCTGATTGTCTCGCTGGGTGAGCAGGTGAGGAATTTGTGGCAAAATCCATGGTGGGCCGTGGGCCATGTTCCTTAAAATTGGATACCAATGCTGGTGTGGCCAGTCTGGTGCAACGAGTATCATTTGTGGCCTCTCTAATCTGACTTTCAGCAGTACCTTTGCTAGAAGAGGCAGTGGAGGGAAGGCATACACTGTTAATGTTTTCCAACTGAATGAGAGGGCGTCTACTTTCCAAGCTAGTGGATGGAAGGTCCTTGTGCAAAATTTTTGAAGTTGGTGGTTGTGGGGGCTTGCAAACAGATCTATGTCTGGGCGTCCCCACCTTTGAGCTATCATTGCAAATACTTGTGGATCTAGTTTTCATTCGTGTGGAACCATGATGTTTCTGCTTAGGTTGTCTGCTAATGTGTTTTTCTTTCCTGGCAGGAATTGTGCTTGTAATTGAACCTGGTAAGACAGTGCAGTGTTCCACAAGGTCATTGCTTGCCTGCATAGACGCTAGGAATGTGTGCCCCCTTGCTTGTTTATGTACCACATGACTGTGGTATTGTCCGTCTTTATTATTAGTTGTCCTGGGTGTAGAAGGTCCTTGAAAGCTGTTAGGGCATTCTGTACTGCTAGCATTTCTTTTTGATTGATATGCAGATGCCTCTGATCTGCAGTCCATTTGCCCTGAATGCATTGCCCTGCCATGTGTGCTCCCCAGGCATAGTCCGATGCATCTGTTGTCATAGTTTTCCTGGTTGTGGGTAAGGTGAAAGGCTGACCCTTGTTGAGGTGACATGCCTATGCCCACCATAGAAACTCCTGTTGAAGGCAGGGAATGAGTGGTATCATTGTTTCCAAGCTGTGGCTGTGCTGAGTCCATACACTTTTCAGGTACCATTGTAATTTCCTCATATGCAGTTTTGCAAATGGTATTAGTAGTATGCAAGATGCCATGAATCCCAAGGCCTGCAGAATTTTTCTTGCAGGGAGTTGGGTCTTTGTTGCCATTATTTTGAAGTATTGAGTCAGCTGTTGTTTCTTGTCTGGAGTGAGATAAGCCATCTGGGCCGTTGTATTCAAGCTGGCACCCACGAATATTATGTTTTGTGAGGGCACTAGTTTTGATTTCTTTTCGTTTACTGTGTACCCTAGGCAGCTTAGAAGGTGTTTGACAAATGCCAGATGCTTTAAAAGAATGTCCTTGCTTTCTGCTTGAATAAGGCAGTTGTCCAGGTATGGGTATATTTGAATTCCTCTTTGTCTGCAGTATGCAATTACTGGTGCCAGGCATTTTGTGAAGACCCTGGGCACAATAGATAAGCCAAAAGGCAGTGCAGAGAATTGATAATGCATTGAACCTGCAATGAAGCGGAGGTATCTTCTGCAATTTTGTCTGATAGAGACATGCAGGTATGTCTCCTTGAGGTCCAAAGTGACTAGCCAAGCATTCTTGCCCAGCATGGGAAGAAGCTGCTGTAGTGTTAGCATCTTGAATTTTGGTACTTGCAGATAGGTGTTCAGAATTGAAAGATCCAGAATGGGTCTCTATGCTTTGTCCTTTCTTGGGACTAGGAAGAGTCTTGAGTAAAATCCTTGTCCTTGCTCCTGTGTAGGTACCTGTTGAATGGCTCTCGTGTTCATGAGAGCTGTAATTTGTTTTTGTGCCTCTGCCCATTGATTTGGTGGCAGGTTTGGCATTCCTTTGATCCTTGGTAAGGTATGAAAGTGGAATCTGTATCCTTGAGAGACAATGTTTAGAACCCATTTGTCTTTTGTGATGATGTGCCAGTTGTCTGCAAAAAATGCTAGTTTTCCTCCCAAGGGAGTTGCCAGGAGAGATTTGCTTGGTAGTTTGAGGATAGAGTCATTGTGTTTGTCTTCTGCCAGCTTGGGGCCTGTCTTCTACTCCTTTCTGGGTAGCAGAACCCCATTGGTGAGGTTTGTAAGGGCCCTGTGAATGACCTCTGCCCCTTGGGCATCTGTATTTGCCCCTCTGTGATCTGTCTGAAGCTGGAAAGGACCAGTTTTTTGTTGGCCAATTTCTGCTGAAACGAGGGGGTTGTACCTGCAAAAAATCCTTGACCGTTTGCATAGACTTTGCCTTATCCTCCATTTTCTTTAAAACCTCTTCTGCTTTGACACCAAATAATACATCCTGCTGTAAAGGTGCATCCAATAATTTTGCTTTAACATGGTCAGGGAGGGTTTGTTCTTTTAACCAAGCATGTCTACGTATGACAGAGCCAGTGACAGCTGCTCTACAAGAAGCTTCCAATGAATCAAATCCGCATTCTAAAGTATGTTTGCCCACCTGTTCAGCTGCATGCAACAGATCCTGCATTTCCTTGAATTCAGGCTGTTCAGAATGTGTGCTCATTTTTTGTTTTAACTGAGACATTAGGAATTGTTGATATTTCAACACAATTTAATGCTCTCATAGCCAGAGTTGCTGAGGTGTATATTTTCTTTCCCCATCTATCTAGGGCTCTGGAATCCCCAGAGGGCACAGGACTTTTAGCCATAGAAGCTTTTGCTCCCTTAGGACCCTGGGAAATTGTTTCTGGGTCAGCTACAGGGCTTTTATAAAGGAATTTGTGTGAGTCAGGTACTCTGTAGTATCTGTCTGGTTTGGCTGGAGCAGGAGGTAGAGAGTCTGGATTTAAACTAGACTCCAAATAAACATCATCCACAATATCTAAAACAGGAGGGATAGCAAGAGGTCTGTGCTGAGGTAGTAAAAGGAACTCTCGGAGCCTTTTCTTAGAATCTGAGTAATCCTGACTTTCCCAGTGGAAATGTTCCCTCATAGAATGTAAAGTTTCCCCAAAAGAGTAGTCTTCAGGGGGAGATGCTGAGGGAGTAGAGTCTTCAGCATCATAATCTTCATAAGGTGGAAAAGTGTAATCCTGTTCCTCAGAAGAATCTGAGGAGAGAGAAACTTGGTCAGAGGATGCATAATCCTCCTCTTGTCTTGATCTTTTATCAGGAGGGGGATGGGAACCCCTGATAAGGGTAATCAAATCTTCAGCCATCTTAGATATCTGTTTCTTAGGCATGGGGCCTTGAACTGTAGACTGGTGTACAGTTTTCTTAGGTTTTAAAGGAGTTTTAAGTTAGCATAAGATTTAATGGTGAGTGTAGTCGGTCTGAAGACACCTTCTGCAACCGAAGGTGTTTCCACTGCACCAGTGTCTAGTTCTGCTCCGGTGTCAGTAGATGGCTGCGTCGGCCTAGTAGACTCCACTTGGAAATCCGCAGCTGTCTGGGGTTCCAGTTCTGCATTTGTCAGGGGCTGCGTAGGCGCCTCACTGAAAACCGGAGAACCGATGACAGGCCCAGCTGAGGCCTCGGGGTCTGGCTTATCCCTAGGCTGCCTGTCCTTATCCTTGCGTATTTTATGAATGGCGGTCGTTGGCTGCTCCGACGGCAAGATATAATTAAATTTCCTACCAAAGTAATGCCGTGCGAAGTCAAAACGGTGTTTGATAGTTCGTTTATTAAGCCTAGCGCAAAACTGACAACCTGTGTCGTCGTGGTCTGGGCCTAGGCAAGGAATACAAAAGGAGTGGAAGTCCTTATGAGGTATTTGCTTCCCACAAGAAATGCAATTGTTAACTTTTTCTGACATCGGACTGAGGCAAGAAAATGTTCCCCAACAGGGTACTTAGCTTTATTGAAGACTTCGGACTGAAATTCAAAACGAAAATTTCAGGTATCAGCCGACCGGCACTTGTGACCTGCTTCTGCTTCGTGCACCGAGCGGCAAGAAAGACTGAAGAAAATGGTGTTGGATGCCACTTATATAACCCTGGCGCACTGACGTCAGGGAAGAGGAGACAGCAACCGACACCAGACCAAGACTTTGGAATTCAGGCTGACTGCGGGACCACCTGACAGCAGGATAACCCAAGTGTGATGACTGCAGCAGGGTAACACGATGAACATCTGTCCATTTCAGATAAAAACCACAAACAGCATAATTCATATAACAACCAAAAACAGTCCAACTCTCATAATAACAACAAACATTGCACTTTAGGCTGTTGGTTTGAATTCGAAAAATAGTTCATGTTAGCGTCAAATACCTCTGACAAATCAAGAATCAAGGAATTGACAGTGTTGCTACTCATACCTCACAATATAGTTGTGTACACTTACCATAAATGTAGATGTTCGAGCGTATTCACTGTTGCAGTATACATAAAGTACAGTTGTGTACACTTACCATAAATGTAGATGTTCGAGTGTACTCACTGTTGCAGTCATTACATTTGGGTTATCTGCTTGCAGTGCCCTCAGTCGGCCTGATTAACAAAGTCTTGGGTCCTGCATCGGATGCTGTCCCTTCTTCCATGACGTCAGTTCGTCAGGGGTATAAAACATGCAGCCGATGCCATTACATCAGTTTTTCTTGCCCCAGATGGCAGGTGCCCCCCCTAATGGGAAGCAATTAAATCTATAATTACAAGGTATATCTCCAACAAAAAAGCAAATACACCAAAAAGCTTTTTGAGCATAGTAAGGGAGAGTTGAGGTATAGCCAAAAGAAGAAAGGGGACTGGAGGGAGGGTAACCAGGACTGCAACAGTGAATACACTCGAACATCTACATTTATGGTAAGTGTACACAACTGTACTATGTTCTTCATGTTTCACTGCTGCAGTCATTACATTTGGGTAGATTCCCAAAGCTAAGGTTGGGAGGAGGAATTTAAATAGAATTAGGACCAGCTATAAGGCCCTGCAAGACTGCAGTGGCAAAGCCAGCTCTGGATTTAGAGAAAATTGGCAAATGGTAATGCTTGGTGAAAGTATGTACAGAACTCAAGGTAGCAGCTTCTAGGATGTCCCTGGTAGGGACGCCCCTGAGAAAGGCTGTGGAGGTAGATGCAGCCATGGTTGAATGGGGTCTGATGCCCTGTGGGATACGTTTTCCATGGTGCTTATAGCAGAAATGGATGCAGTGTCCTATCCATTTTGAAATGGTTTGCTTTGAAATAACTTTCCCCTCTGTCCCTACAGCAAATGCCACCAGCAGTTGTTCAGATTTCCTTTGATGTTTAGTCCTGTCCAAGTAAAATCTAAGTTGTCTGTGCACATCTAAGAAGTTCAGTATCCGTTGCCCTTTGTTGTGTGGGTTAGGAACGAAGGTAGGTAAATGAATGGACTGATTAAGAGTCACAATGGATACTACCTTGGCCATGAAGGAGGGATTGGTTCTGAGGGACGCCCTGTCCGTAAGAAAGATAATGAAAGTCTCCACTGCCATAAGGACTTGTAATTCAGATAACCTTCTTGCACAAGTGATTGTTAAAAGGAAAGCTGTTTTCCAGGAAAGGAATTTTAAATCTGCAGTAGCAGTTGGCTCGAAAGGAGGAAGAGTGAGTTTCTCCAAGACAAAGTTAAGGTCCCAGGCTAGAGTTGGAGCTCTCCTGGGTGGCCTTAAATTTTTGGCCCCTCTGAGGAACTGCTTGAGCAGTGGGTGAGAGAATAGTGCTGTAATGAGCTGAAATGGCTGAGGCTTGAAGTTTGATGGAGGAAAAGGACAAGCCCTTATGAAGCATCTCAGTCAAGTATTGTAGAATCTGAGGTAAATTGGGTACTGCTGCGCACATCCCTTGAGACTGACTCCAGGCACAAAATCTTTTCCATTTTGCAGCATAAGATTTTCTAGTACTAGGCTTCCTTGCCTCTAAAATGATATCCATCACTGATTTACTGAGGAGTGGTAAAGGAGATATTAGGTAATTATCTAGGCTGCTAGGTTCAGGGTTTGCAGCTGAGGGTGCAGAATCTGGTTCTCCTGCTGAGACAACAGGGAAGGAGTCTGAGGCAGGTGCCATGGGGCCAAGCATAACACACTGTGCAAGAGGGGGAACCAGTGTTGGCGTGGCCATTCTGATGCAATTAAAATCATCCTTGGCTTGTCCTGTTTGATCTTTAGTAGTACCTGGGAGAGCAGAGACAGAGGAGGAAAGGCATAAACTGATAGGTTTTTCCAACTGAAGGATAGAGCATCCACTTTCCAAGCTAGCTTGTGGGGAATCCTTGTTCAAAATGTGTCCAATTGATGGTTCTGGGGGGAGGCAAACAGGTCTATATGTGGGCTCCCCCACTTACTTGTCAACATGTTGAAACTCCTTGGTTCCAGTTTCCACTCGTGTGGGTCCATGAAGTTTCTGCTTAGTCCGTCTGCCAGTATATCTAGTTTTCCTGGTAGGAATTGAGCTTGTAGATTCACTTGGTAGCTCAAGGCTGTGTTCCACAATGCCATGGCTAGTCTGCAGAGGGGGTAAGAATGTGTACCCCCTGCTTGTTTATATACCACATGACAGTGGTGTTGTCCGTCTTTACCATTAGTTGTCCTGGAAGAATGTGGTCCTTGAAGGCTGTCAGAGCATTCTGTACAGCTAACATTTCCTTTTGATTTATGTGCAGGTGCATTTGACCTGGGTTCCATTTGCCCTGAATGCACTTCCCTGCCAGGTGAGCCCCCCCATGCATAGTCTGATGCGTCTGTTGTTAATGTTTGGGTGGCAGGGGTAGTGTGAATGGTAGTGTCCTGTTTTGGTGGCAGGCCTCTGCCAACCAAAGGAACTCTAGGCATAGGCAAGGTATGATATGAATCATTGCTTCTAGATCCTAAGAATGTTGACACCATAGACTTTTTATATACCATTGTAGTTTCCTCATATGCAGTCTTGCATATGGAATTAGAAGAATGCAGGGGGCCATGAACTACAACGCTTGCATTATTTGCCGTGCAGATAACTGGGTTTTTGTGGCCACTTGTTTGAAGTAGGTTGTTAAATGAATCTGTTTCTCTGGCATGAGGAAAGCCATCTGGGAAGTTGTATTCAATCCTGCTCCCAGGAATATAATTTGTTGACAGGGTACCAGGTGTGATTTATTTTCATTTATGGTGTACCCCAGACAAGTCAGCACCCTTTGAACAAAGGCCAGATGATTCAAAAGTATATCTTGGCTTTCTGCCTGAATTAGACAATCGTCCAGGTATGGGTATATTTGAATATTTCTTTGCCTGCAAAATGCAATGACTGGAGCTAAGCACTTTGTGAATACCCTGGGCACAGTAGATAAGCCAAAGGGCAGTGCAGAGAACTGATAGTGCATATAGCTTGCTTTGAAGCATAGGTATCTTTTGCAAGACTCCCTGATGGACTGATAGGGATGTGAAGGTATTCTTCTTTTAAGTCTAGTGTTGCCAACCATGCATCTTTGCCTAGCATAGGAAGCAGCTGGTGAAGAGTCAGCATTCTGAATTTTGGAATCACCAGAAAGGTGTTTAGAGTAGAAAGGTCCAGGATAGGATGCCATGCATTGCCTTTTCTGGGTACCAGGAAAAGTCTGGAATAGAAACCTTGTCCCTTTCCTCTTCTGGTACCAACTGAATAGCCCCCATCCTTAAGAGAAAGAGAACTTGATTTTGGGCCTCTGCCCACTGATTTGGGGGTAGATCTGGCCACATGCTTGGTGTTGGCAATGTGTGGAAGTGAAATATGTATACTTGGGACACTATATTTAAAACCCATTTGTCCTGGATAATGAGTTCCCAGTTTTTGGCCTGCAGACCAGTCTTTCCACCTAAAGGAGCATTCAGTTGGGAAGTGCTTGGCAGTTTTAAAAGCAAGTCATTGAGACAGTTTTCCATAGGGCAGAGTCTTACTACTCCCAGATTTGGGTGCAGAAATCCCCCACTGCTTAGTCTTGTGTGTCCCCTGGGACTGAAATCTGGGGTTTCTGCTGTGTCTAGGTTTGGCTTGAGAAGAACAGGAAGGGGCTGGAAAGGACCAATTCTTAGACGGCCAATGCCTACTAAATCTAGGAGGCTAAACTTGCAATAAATCTTTAACAGTTTGCATTGATTTAGCTTTATCTTCCATCTTTTTAAGAACTTCCTCAGCTTTGTTGCCAAACAGGTGGGCCTGATTTAAGGGGGCATCCAACAGTTTAGCTTTAACATGATCAGGCAAAGATTGCTCCTTAAGCCAAGCATGCCTTCTGAGCACATACCCAGTAACAGCAGCCCTGCAAGAGGCCTGTAATGAATTAAATCCACATTGCAACTAACGTTTACCAACCTGTCCAGCAGAATGCATTAAATCCTGTAATTCTTTATTTTCAGCACAGTCAGAAATCAACATAATTTTCTGTTTAAGCAACCCAATAACATGTTGTTGATACTTTAACATATGACGCTGGCAGTTTAAAGCCCTAATGGCCAAGGTTGCAGAAGTGTAAACCGTCTTACCCCCATTGATCCAGCACCCTGGAGTCTCTATCAGAAGGGTTAGGATTTTTAGCAGTAGAAGCCTTAATGCCCTTGGGGCCCTGTGAAATAGTCTCTGGATCCGCAATAGGATTTTTAAAAAGAAACGTGTGAATCAGGAACCCTGTAATATCTGTCAGGTTTTCAGGGAGCAGGAGGCAAAGAATCAGGGGCCAAATTAGATTCTGAAAAGGCATCATCAACAATGTCAAGTACAGGAGGCATAGCTAAAGGCCTATACTGAGGCAGGGGTAAGAAATCCTTAAGCCTCTTTTTTGAATCAGAAAAATCCTGGCTTTCCCAGTGGAAATGCTCCATTAGAGTATGTAAGGTTTCACCAAAAGAAAAATCCTCTGGTTGGGAAGCAGAGGGAATAGAGTCCTCTGCATCAGAATTCTCATAGGTAGATGAGGGCAAATCCAGATCATCAGACGAATCAGAAAAATCAGAATCCTGGTCAGAAGATTCATAAACAACTTGAGTCCTACGTCTCTTAGAAGGGGGAGGTTGGCTTCCCCTGATTAAAATTATAAGATTTTCAGCCATTCTTATCATTTGTTTTTTTTAGGCATAGAGGCCTGAGCATGCAGCCTGGGCATTGGTTTCTTAGGCATGGTTCGAGATTTCGGCCTAAATGAAGAAGGAGGCTTCAGTTTAATATGCAAGTCTGTAGGCCTGAATGCACCCTCAGAAGCCGGTGCCTGCATAGCAGCTCTGGACCCATCCAAGGTAGAGACATCTGCAGGTTCCAGAGTTGAAGCATCTCATGGCATACCGGACTCTGAATGGGTCTCAGTAGAGGCCTGCGAATCAGAAGTATCGGGTATCAGGGGCTGAGAAAGAGCCTCACTGAGTACCGGTGAACTGGTGACTGGCTTAGGAGATGCGCTGTCGGCAGCTTTGGATCTAGGTGGCCTGTCTCTGTCTTTACCTTTGTGTTTTTTTCAAAATCCATGTAGTCGGATGGCTAACCAACGACATTTCTGGATAATTAAACCAAGAACCGAAATATTTAGAGGCGAAAATATACCGATGATGGATAGTGTGCTGATTAAACAAAACAAAAAACCGACAGCAAGGTACGTCATGGTCAGGGCCCAGGCAAGGAATACAGTACGAATGAAAATCTTTGTGAGGAATTTGCTTTCCACACGTAATGCAATTATTAACTTTTACTGACATCGGTAAGGAGCAAGAAAAAGTTTCCCCAACGGGGCAGACTTCGGTTCTAAAACTCGAAAATAAAAATTTCAGGAGTCGGCCAACTGGCAATTGTGAACTGCTTGTGCTTCGGGCACCGCACGGCAAGAAAGACTGATGTAATGGCATTGGCTGCATGTTTTATACCCCTGACGACCTGATGTCATGGAAGAAGGGACAGCATCCGATGCAGGACCTAAGACTTTGTTAATCAGGCTGACTGAGGGCTACTGCAAGCAGATAACCCAAATGTAATGACTGCAACAGTGAAACACGAAGAACATCTGTACAGATATTTGCAGAATGTTCAGACTTTTGTCTCAAATTTTTGGTCATTTCCTTATAAAATTTATGATTTTCTGGCAAATTACTGGGAAGATCTGAGGACTGAAGTCACTAAATAATTTGTATTTCAGACTTCATACCTATCAGAAAAATGCATGCTAAGACAAATCCTGTTATTCTAGCAACTTTCTGTGTTTATAAGAGCAGTATTTAAAATCTGTTCCCTATTTTTGGGCCTTTGTCCCACCCATTCTGTCAGGCTTTGTCCAGATATTTTGCACTAAGAGTTTGAGAGGTATATTGCTACTGTTAAATTTACTTTATATGTTTTCCATTACAGAAGCTCACTTTCAGAGCTCAGCAATGCTTTTCAAGCACTTCAGCTGCATCCAGAGGTATCCATGCTAGGATAGGAAAATTTTCTTGATTTTCTGCACTTGTTCTTGCTTTACACAGTTACTGCTACTGTTTTTGAGCATTTTTAAAACATTTACTTAATTTTGTGACAAAAATAGTCACTTTACGGCTTGCTGGCTTTTCAAGTTCTCTTTGCCTCTAAATCGCTTAGCAGTCGGCCAGAATTCCAAAGTCTAGGTCCGGCGTCAGTTGCTGTCGCCTCTTCCCTGACGTCAGTGCGCCAGAGGTATAAAAGATGCAGCCAATGCCATTTTCTTCAGTTTTTCTTGCCCCAGATGTCAGGTGCCACAAATAGGTAGGCTGAAAAATATATCAATAAGAAATGCATACACAAAAATAACATTTCCTTCATCTACAAGCAAATACACCAAAAAGGTTGTATAGGATAGAAAAGTGCAGATAAGTCCCAACAAAGAGAAGGGGGATGGTGGGTGGGTACCCTGGACTGCAACAGTGAATACATTCGAACATCTACATTTATGGTAGGTACACAACTGTACTATGTTCATCGTGTTTCACTGTTGCAGTCATTACTCTTGGGTTGAATCCCAAAGCTGAGGAAGGGTGGCTGGGCTAAACAGGATTAGGAGAGGCTATGAGGCCCTGCAGAACTGCAGTGGCAAAGCCTGCTCGGGACTTAGAGTAGAAAGGCAAGTGGTAATGCTTTGTAAAGGTGTGCACTGAACTCCAAGTTGCAGCCTCTAAGATTTCTTTGTTTGGTACTCCTCTGAGGAAGGCTGCTGAAGTGGCTGCTACTCTGGTGGAATGAGGCCTAATGCCCTTAGGCACTGATTTGCCATGTTGAGAATAGCAGAAACAGATGCAATGGCCTATCCATTTAGAAATAGTCTGTTTTGAGATAGCCTTTCCTTGTGATCCTGCAGCATATGACACTAAAAGTTGCTCAGTCTTTCTGAAAGCTTTAGTTCTGTCCAAGTAGAAGTGTAACTGCCTGTGTATGTCCAAAGAATGCAGAATTTTCTCACCCTTGTTCTGTGGATTTGGGTAAAAGGTAGGCAAGTGAATGGTTTGATTGAGGGCCACACTGGTCACCACCTTGGGCATAAATGTAGGGTTTGTCCTCAGAGAAACCCTGTCTGGATGAAAAATGATGAAAGGCTCCACAACCATGAGTGCTTGTAACTCCGAGACTCACCTTGCAGAGGTTATGGCTAAAAGCAGAGCTGTCTTCCAAGATAAGAATTTAATAACTGCTGTTGATGCTAGCTCGAAAGGAGGCAGTGTGAGTTTTTCCAAAACAAAATTGAGGTCCCAGGCCGGAATTGGTGCTCTCCTTTGAGGCCTAATGTTTTTGGCCCCTCTGAGGTACTGCCTTATTAAAGGATGAGAAAAGATATGTGGTTCCGTATTGCAGTGTGCAGAAATGGCAGAGACATGAATCTTAACTGATGAGAAGGAAAGTCCTTTATTCAGCATCTCAGTCAGGCATTGTAACATCTGAGGAATGTTTGGTACAGACATGTCAATGCCTTGTTCCTGGTTCCCAGCACAGAATCTCTTCCATTTTTCTGCATAAGATTTTCTGGTACTGGGCCTCCTGGCCTCCAAGATAACATCCATAACAGCTTTTGAAAGAGGAGTGTTCTGAATGGCTACATTATCCGCCATGCTTCCAGATTTAATGTCCTGAGATGGCTGTGCAGGATCTGATTGTTTTGTTGGGTCAGCAAGTGAGAAGCTTGAGGCAATATCCATGTTGGACCTTGAGACAAGTTCTTTAGGATTGGGTACCAGTGCTGGCGTGGCCAGTCTGGTGCAATCAGAATAATTTTTGCCTTCTCTTGTCTGACATTTAGGAGAACTCTGGGAAGGACAAGTAGAGGGGGAAAAGCATATACTGTTAGATTTTTCCAGATGAATGATAGGGCGTCCACTTTCCATGCTTGCTTGTGGTAAATCCTTGTGCAAAATCTCTGCAATTGACAGTTGTGAGGGGAGGCAAATAGATCTATGTCTGGACATCCCCATTTCCTTATTATCATTCTGAAGACTTGTGGATCCAGTTTCCATTTGTGGGGATCCATGAGGTTTCTGCTTAGCTCGTCTGCCAGAGTATTTGTTTTTCCTGGCAGGAATTGTGCTTGCAGGTGAACTTGAAAGGCCAATGCTGTGTCCCATAAGGTCATTGCTTGTCTGCAGAGGGGGTAGGAATGAGTACCTCCCTGCTTGTTTATGTACCACATGACCGTAGTGTTGTCTGTCTTTATTAGTAATTGTCCTGGATGAAGCAGGTCCTTGAAAGCTGTCAGGGCATTTTGAACAGCTAGCATCACTTTTGATTGATGTGAAGATGCCTCTGGTTTGCAGGCATTGTACCCTGAATACATTTTCCTGCCATATGGGCCCCTCAGGCATAATCTGATGCATCCATTGTCAGTGTCTGTCTGGCTGTGGGTAAACTGAATGGCAGACCCTTGTTGTGGTGACAGGCTTCTGCCCACTATAGAAACTCCTGTTGTAAGCAGGGAATGAGTGCAATTACTGTCTCCAGGCTTTGGCAATGCTGAGTCCAAACACTTTTCAGATACCATTGTAGTTTCCTCATATGCAGTCTGGCATATGGAATTAGTAGAATGCAGGATGTCCTGAAGCCCAAGGCCTGCAGGATTTTCCTTGCAGATAAGTGGGTTTTTGTTGCCAATTTCTTGAAGTAAGTAGCCAGTTGTTTTTGCTTGTCTGGCATGAGATAAGCCATCTGGGCAGTTGTATTTAAGCTTGCACCCAGGAATATTACCTCTTGAGAGGGCACTAGTTTTGATTTCTTTTCGTTTACTGTGTACCCTAAGCCAATTAGTAATCTTTTTACAAACGCCAGATGCTTTAAAAGAGTGTCTTTGTTCTCTGCTTGAATTAGGCAGTCATCCAAGTAGGGATATATTTGAATTCCTTTTTGTCTGCAAAATGCAATTACTGGTGCCAGACATTTTGTAAAGACCCTGGGCATGGTAGATAAGCCAAAGGGCAGTGCAGAGAATTGGTAATGCATTGAGCCAGCTATGAATCTGAGGTATCTTCTGCAAGATTGTCTGATGGGACATGCAGGTATGCCTCTTTTAGGTCCAAAGTTAATAGCCAACCCTCTTGCCTAGCATGGGCAGTAGCTGCTGAAGAGTCAACATCTTGAATTTTGGAATTTCCAGAAACGTATTTAATATAGACAGGTCCAGAATTGGTCTCCAGGTTTTGTCCTTCCTGGGTACTAGGAAAAGTCTGGAGTAAAATCCTTGCCCCTGCTCTTGTTGTGGTACTTGCTGAATGGCTCTCATGTCCATGAGGGCTGTAATTTGGTTTTGTGCCTCTGCCCACTGATTGTGTGGCAGGTCTGGCATGCCCTTTGACCTTGGTAGAGTGTGAAAATGGAACCTTTAGCCTTGGGACACTATGTTCAGAACCCATTTGTCTTGGGTAACCATTTGCCAATTTGATGAAAAAAGTTCTAGTTTTCCCCCTAAGGGGGCTGTCAAAAGAAAACTGCTTGGAACTGGTAGAGGAAAGTTATTGGGACTGTTTTCTGTAAGGCTGTGATTTGTCTTCTCCGCTTTTGGAGGTAGGAGCACCCCATTGTTTAGGCCTGTATGAGCCTTGGGGCTTAGGTCTGCCTCTGGGACGCCTGTACCTGCCTCTTTGTGGTCTGTCTGAGACTGGAAAGGACAAACTTTTAGAAGGCCAGTCCCTGCTAAACCTGGGTGGCTGTTCCTGTAAGACATCCTTGACTGTTTGCATGGATTTTGCTTTATCCTCCATTTTTTTCAACACCTCTTCTGCTTTAGTACCAAACAAAGTATCATGCTGTAATGGTGCATCTAATAATTTTGCTTTAACATGATCAGGCAGATTCTGTTCCTTTAACCAAGCATATCTTCTAATAACAGAACCTGTAACAGCGGCCCTGCAAGAGGCCTCTAGTGAATCATAACCAAATTGCAAAGTATGCTTTCCCACTTGTTTGGTTGCATGCAATAAATCCTGCAATTCCTTGTTCTCTGAACATTCAGTATTTATCAAAATTTTCTGTTTAAGTAGTGACATTAAATATTGCTGATATTTAAGCATATGAAATTGACAATTTAAAGCCCTTAGAGCCCTAGAATCCCTATCAGAGGGGACAGGGTTTTTTGCAGTGGAAGCCTTAACCCCCTTGGGACCCTGAGATACAGTTTCTGGATCAGCAGCAGGGTTTTTATATAGGAATTTATGGGAATCCAGGACCCTGTAGTATCTGTCTGGCTTAGCAGGTGCAGGGGTAAAGAGTCAGGGGACAGTCTGGACTCTGAAAATACATCATCTACAATGTCTAGAACAGGTGGAATGGCAAGGGGTCTGTGCTGATGAAGAAGCAGGAAGTCTCTGAGCCTTTTCTTAGACTCAGAATATTCTTGGCTCTCCCAGTGGAAATGCTCCCTAATAGTATGCAGTGTTTCCCCAAAAGAATAGTCCTCAGGAGGAGAGGCTGAAGGAATGGATTCTTCAGCATCAGAATCCTCATAGGGAAGCATGGAGTAATCCTGTTCAGAAGAGGAATCAGAGGAAATAGATACCTGATTAGAAGAATCATAATCTGTCTCTTGCCTAAGCCTCTTATCAGGAGGGGGGTGGGAGCCCCTGATCAAGGTAATTAGGTCTTTGTCCATTTTGAGCATCTGTTTTTTAGGCATGGAAGTCTGAATAGGAGAATGCTGTACTTGTTTCTTTGTCTTTAGAGCTGCTTTGGTCTTTGTCTTTGAAGCTGAGGATGACTTAACATATAGTTGTGTAGGTCTGAAGACACCCTCAGAAGCCGATGCCTGCTCAGCGGCCCCAGACCCATCTGAGGGATTGATTTCCGAGTGTCCAATACCTTGAGTTTCCAGAGGCCCAGTTGGCTCCACATGGGAACGGTAGCGGCCTGTGGCTCTGAGGTAGTGGGTGCCAGGGGCTGCGAAAGCGCCTCACTGAGAACTGGCGAACCGGCAACTGGCCTAGAAGAGGCTTCATCGTCAGTTTTGGACCTTGGATGCCTATCCTTGTCCTTGTCCTTGCATTTTTTGTAAACTCCGGTTGTCGGCTGGTCCAACAGCATTATATAATTAAATCTTCGGCCAAAGTAATGAAATACAAAGTCGAACCGACGCTTGATAGTGCGTTGGTTGAATCTAGCACAAAACCGACAGCTAGCAACGGTGTGATCAGGGCCTAGGCAAGGAATACAGTAAAAGTGAAAATCCTTATGAGGTATTTGCTTCCCACAAGAAATACAATTGTTAACTTTTTCTGTCATCGGTCTGGAGCAAGAAAAAAGTTTACCCAACGGGGTACTTAGCTTTAATGAAGACTTCGGTTCTGAAATTCAGATTTGAAAATCTCAGGAGTCGGCCGACAGTACTTGTGAACTGCTTTTGCTTCAGGCACCGCGCGGCAAGAAAGACTGAAGAAAATGGCATCTGCTGCATCTTTTATACCCCTGGCGCACTGACGTCAGGGAAGAGGCGACAGCAACCAACGCCGGACCTAGACTTTGGAATTCTGGCCAACTGAGAGTAGCCTGCCAGCAGGATAACCCAAGAGTAATGACTGCAACAGTGAAACACGATGAACATCATCTCTACATTCTAACCTCACACTGCCTCGGACACTTTCTGGCATGCACACTCTCTCAATGCACAGATTCTGTCTGATACTTTTTATATCAGCCCACACATGATGAAATTCCATGTCATGCATTGATATTTTCTTAAGTTGTTCTGTCTACGTTATCTTCTGCTCTCATTTAAGCAAGCCTATGTAAAAATTCTGCATTCTTACACTTGCAACATATGTAGCTGATCATGTGCCTGCAGTATGAGCATTCAGTCCTGCACCACTGGCACCAACCACTTTATATGTGATGGTCAGGAAGTATGTTTTCATGAAACACAACTCTGACCACCAAATAATACACAAGGGCTAAAGGTTCTGTAAGAGTATGACAGACATAGACTGCTGTCTTGGGTTGCAACCAATACCTACCATAACCAAATAACCCTTGCACTGTACAGTTTCAGAAAACAGTTTTAATCACTGGCTACATAGGATTTTACCCACCTCATTCTATGTGAAGTGCCAACAGTAACCGAAACATAACCACAACTGTTTTTCATTTACATACACATTAACACACAAGATGTTTCATAGGAGAGCTAGCTGCTATCAGTTAGGTGAAACTGATAACAAGATCTCAGTCATTGAATACTTTTCCAGAATACTAATCAATATAGTAAAATATTTGTAAAAATACAGATACCAGAAGTCACACCAGTGCTGCAATCTTATTCATATAAATACAATGCCAGCCACAAGTTTTTTTTTTTTTTAACTGAATAAATGAACAGACTTTATGTAATTGAAAACCAGGAAAATGAATAGAAGGAACGAATAATGTACAAACAAGTAATTCACTGCAGAGGTGGAAAAAAGAAAATATTTTATACAAAATATTGACAACTAAGTAGCTCTAGCTACATTCAGACTGTCTTATTCTTAGTTCTTTCTGGAGAATACTTCATCTTAAATACAGTATGCCAGCTCTTGGAAACATTCAGTAGACACAGATTACAGAGAGGCAGATTAGCAAAATTTGAGTTTTCTGACCATAGAAGAGTTGTACTTTGTATGCCCCATGATCCCTGCAGCAATGTATCATTGCTTGTAAATCTGAAGAAAGCACAGCAGCAGCCATAGTTCAGCATTCGCTACAAGTCAGAGGATTCCTAAATCTAACCAACAGCTCAAGAAGAAAACAAAAGCAGTCTTGGTTCAGCATTCTCTTTTACAACTAGGCTGCTCACATCAGACACCAAATCCATTTACAAAATGAGATCATTTTTGATTGTGTGCAATGGCTATGATGACTGTCCAGTTCTCTTATACACAGCTCTGTCATTACTAAAAACAACATTTACAGATTTCACACATCTAACAAAAAAGGTAACTATGGACAAGTACACCTAAGAAAATATTTAACTTTTTATGTAGCTCTTCTTTACGACAGGACGCACATCATTTATGGAAACTTCTTTCTGGAGTGTCTTCAATACTACATTTGAGAAAGAATTCTATGAAATTTGAAAAACACTGATGGCAGAAATTAAAAAAAGGCATTTGTGTAGTGACTGGACATGCTCAGACTGACTCTTTCAGTAATCTGACATATTCATTCACAACATAATTACTAAAATGTGCTGCTTCCTTTAAGATTCAGCTCTTGAAAGCATTTAACAACCACCCACACACATTTTTAGGTCACATACACTTTTCTGGATTTTACTGGTGAGTTAATTAAGTACAGTTGTGTACACTTACCATAAATGTAGATGTTCGAGTGTATTCACTGTTGCAGTCATTAAATTTGGGTAATCTGCTGGCAGGTTGCCCTCAGTCGGCCTGATTAACAAAGTCTTGGGTCCTGCATCAGTTGCTGTCCCTTCTTCCATGACGTCAGGTCGTCAGGGATATAAAACATGCAGCAGACGCCATTACATCAGTTTTTCTTGCCCCAGATGTCAGGTGCCCCCCAAATGGGGAGCAGAATAAATATATATATATAAATAACTTAAAACACAAAAAATATACCTCCAAACAAAAGCAAATACACCAAAAATGCTTTTAAGTGTAGTAAAAGAAAGTAGAGGCATAGTAAGAGAAAAAACAGGGGGCTGGAGAGAGGGTAACCAGGATTGCAACAGTGAATACACTCGAACATCTACATTTATGGTAAGTGTACACAACTGTACTATAGTCTTCGTGTTTCACTGTTGCAGTCATTACATTTGGGTAGATTCCCAAAGCTATGGTTGGGAGGATGGATTTATACAGTATTAGGACCGGCTATAAGGCCCTGCAAAACAGCATTGGCAAAGCCAGCTCTGGATTTAGAGAAAATTGATAAATGATAATGTTTGGTGAAAGTATGAAATGAACTCCAGGTAGCAGCTTCTAGAATATCCCTGGTAGGAACACCTCTGAGAAAGGCTGTAGAAGTAGATGCAGCCCTGGTGGAATGGGATCTGATCCCCTGGGGGATAGGTTTTCCATGGTGCTTATAGCAGAAATTAATACAATGGCTTATCCATTTGGAAATGGTTTGCTTTGAAATAGCCTTTCCCTCTGCCCCTGCAGCAAATGCTACCAGCAGTTGTTCAGATTTTCTTCAAGATTCAGTCCTGTCCAAGTAAAATCTAAGTTGTCTGTGCACATCCAATGAATGCAGAATCCGCTCCCCCTTGTTCTGTGGATTGGGAAAGAAAGTTGGCAAATGAATGATCTGATTAAGAGCCACACTGGATACCACCTGGGCATGAAGGATGGGTTGGTCCTGAGTGACACCCTGTCCGCATGAAAAATGATGAAAGGCTCTGCTGCATAAGGGCCTGTAATTCAGAAATCCTTCTAGCCGAAATGATTGCTAAAAGGAAGGCTGTTTTCCAGGAGAGAAATTTTAAGTCTGCAGTAGCAGCTGGCTCGAAAGGAGGGAGAGTGAGTTTCTCCAATACAAAGTTAAGGTCCCAGGCAGGGGTTGGAGCTCTCCTGGGTGGTCTCAAGTTTTTGGCCCCTCTGAGATACTGCTTTAGCAGAGGATGAGAGAAGAGGGGAGGTTCTGTGTTGTAATGAGATGAAATGGCTGAGGCATGGATTTTTATGGAAGAAAAAGACAGGCCCTTGTGAAGCATCTCAGTTAAGTATTGCAAAAGCTGAGGTAAGTTGGGCACTGCTGTGCTTATCCCTTGAGATTGATTCCAGGCACAGAATCTTTTCCATTTGTCAGCATAAGATTTTCTAGTACTAGGTCTTTTCGCCTCCAAAATGACATCCATCACAGGTTTGCTGAGGGATGCTAAGGGGGAAAGTGATTAGCCAAGCTGCAAGATTCAAAGTTTGGAGCTGAGGGTGCAGAATTTGTTTTTTCTGCTGAGACAGTAAGGAAGGTGTCCGAGGCAGGTGCCATGGAGAGATTTGAGACAGACTGCATAGGAGTGGGAACCAGTGTTGGCGAGGCCAGTCTGGAGCAATCAAAATCATTTTTGGTTTGTCCTGTTTGACTTTTAGCAGAGGCAGAGGGGGAAAGGCATAGAGTGATAGGTTTTCCCAGCTGAAAGACAGAGCATCCACTTTCAAGGCTTATTTGTGAGGAGTTCTTGCACAAAATTTGTCCAACTGGAAGTTCTGGGGTGAGGCAAAAAGATCTATGTCTGGGCTCCCCCATTTGCATATCAACATGTTGAAAATCCATGGTTCCAGTCTCCATTCGTGTGGGTCCATGACATTTCTGCTTAGTTCGTCTGCCAAAATATTCAGCTGGCCTGGCAGGAATTGAGCTTGTAGTTGTACTTGACAGCTCAAGGCCGTGTTCCACAATGCCATGGCTAGTCTGCAGAGGGGGTAGAAATGTGTATCCCCCTGCTTGTTTATGTACCACATAACTGTGGTGTTATCCATCTTTATCATTAGTTGTCCTGGATGAAGGTAGTCCTTGAAGGCTGTCAGTGCATTCTGTACAGCTAGCATTTCTTTTTGATTGATATGAAGGTGCATTTGATTTGGGATCCATTTGCCCTGAATGCACTTCCCTGCCAGATGAGCCCCCCATGCATACTCTGATGCATTTGTAGTTAGGGTTTGGGTGGCAGGGGGTGGTGTGAATGGCAGTCCCTTGTTTTGGTGGCAGGCCTCTGCCCACCATAGGAACTCTAGTTGCAGGCAAGGAATGATAGGAATCATTGTTTACAGGATGTGACAATATAGACTCCATAAACTTTTTAAGTACCATTGAAGTTTCCTCATATGCAGTCTTGCATATGGAATTAGAAGAATGCAGGAGGCCATGAACGCCAAAGCTTGCAGTATTTGTCTTGCAGATAGCAGGGTTTTTGTGGCCACCTGTTTGAAGTAAGTCACCAAATGAAGTTACTTTTCTGGTGTAAGGAAAGCCATCTGGGCAGTTGTATTCAAGCTTGCACCCAGGAATGTAATTTTATGAGAGGGTACCAGTTGTGATTTATTTTCGTTTATAGTGTACCCTAGATAAGTTAGAACCCTTTTTACAAATGCCAGATGTTTTAGAAGAATGGCCTTGTTTTCTGCCTGAATTAGACAATCGTCCGGGTATGGATATATTTGAATATTTCTTTGCCTGCAAAATGCAATTACTGGAGCCAGGCACTTTGTAAAAACCCTGGGAGCAGTAGATAAGCCAAAGGGCAGTGCAGAGAACTGATAATGCAAGTAGCCTGCTTTGAAGCGGAGGTATCTTCTGCAAGATTCCCTCATTGGGATATGCAGGTAAGCCTCTTTTAAATCTAGAGTTGCCAACCAGGCATCTTTGCCTAGCATAGGAAGTAACTGATGAAGAGTCAGCATCTTGAATTTTGGAATGACCAGAAAGGTGTTTAGAGTAGACAGGTCCAGAATTGGACACCATGATTTGTCTTTTCTGGGTACCAGGAAAAGTCTGGAATAGAAACCTTGTCCCTTTTCCTCTTCTGGTACTAGTCTGGTACTTTAAGAGGGAAAGTACTTATTTCTGGGCCTCTGCCCACTGATTTGGGGGCAGGTCTGGCCATCTGTTTGGAGTTGGCAATGTGTGGAAATTAAATCTGTATCCCTGGGATGCTATATTTAAAACCCATTTGTCCTGGGTTATAAGTTGCCAGTTTTTTGCATGAAGAGCCAGTCGCCCCATCAAGGGGAGGCTAAAAGGTAAGTGCTTGGTAACTCTAGAGAAAAGTCATTGAGACTGCTTACCATAAGGAGGTGTCTTGGTGTTTCCAGATTTGGAAGAGGAGGCACCCCATTGCTTAGTTCTGAATGTCCCTTGGGACTGAAACCTGGTGCCTTTGGAATGTCTGAGTTTGACTTGTGTGGCTCTGGAAGGAACTGGAAAGGACCAGTTCTTAGTAGGCCAGTGACTACTAAATCTTGGAGGTTGCATTTGTAAGAAATATTTCACAGTTTGCATAGATTTAGCTTTATCTTCCATCTTTTTTAGAACTTCTTCAGCCTTATTACCAAAGAGACGGTACTGTTGCAAAAGAGCATCCAACAATTTTGCTTTAACATGATCAGGCAGAGATTGCTCTTCGAGCCAAGCATGCCTTCTAAGCACAGACCCCTGCAAGAGACCTCCAAAGAATCAAAACCACATTGCAAAGTATGTTTTCCAACTTGTTCAGCTGAATGCAATAAATCCTGTAAATCTTTATTTTCCAAACAGACAGAATTCAACAGCATTTTCTGTTTAAGCAGTCCCATGATATGCTGCTGATATTTTAGCATATGAAATTGACAGTTTAAAGCCCTGATTGCCAAGGTTGCAGAAGTATAGGCCTTCTTACCCCATCTATCCAGCGCCCTGGAATCTCTATCAGAAGGGGTAGGATTTTTAGCAGTAGAAGCCTTAATGCCCTTTTGCCTTTGGAAGGGTGTGAAAGTGGAACATGTAGCCCTGAGAAACTATATTTAAGACCCATTTGTCCTGGGTGATCATGTGCCAATTTTGTGGAAAAAGTGCTAGCTTTCCCCCTAAGGGTGCTGCCAAAAGATAAATGCTTGGCATTGGCAGAGGGAAGTCATTGGGACTGTTTCCTATATGGCTTTGATTTGTCTTCTCCGCTTTTGGAGGTAGAAGCACCCCATTGTTTGGGCCTGTATGAGCCCTAGGGCTGTCTGCCTCTAGGGCATCTGTATCTTTGTGGCCTGTCTGACACGGGAAAGGCCCAATTCTTAGAAGGCCAGTTCCTGCTAAATCTGGGTGGCTGTACCTGTAAGAAATCCTTTACTGTCTGCATAGATTTAGCTTTATCCTCCATTTTCTTCAACACCTCTTCTGCCTTAACACCAAATAAAGTATCATGCTGTAATGGAGCATCCAATAATTTTGCTTTAACATGATCAGGCAGAGTCTGTTCCTTTAACCAAGCATGCCTTCTAATGACAGAACCTGTTACAGCGGCCCTGCAAGAGGCCTCCAGTGAATCATAACCACATTGCAAAGTACGTTTTCCCACTTGTTCAGCTGTATGCAATAAATCCTGCATTTCCGTGTTTCAGAACATTCAGAATTTGTCAACATTTTCTGTTTTAGAAGAGACATTAAGTATTGCTGATATTTAAGCATATGAAACTGACAATTTAAACCCCTTACAGCCAAGGTAGCAGAAGTGTAAACATTTTCCCCCATCTGTCCAGTGCCCTGGAATCTCTATCTGAGGGGACAGAGTTTTTTGCAGTAGCAGCCTTGACCCCTTTGGGACCCTGAGAAATAGTTTCTGGGTCAGCAGCAGGGTTTTTATATAGAAATTTATGAGAATCTGGAACCCTGTAGTATCTGTCTAGCTTAAGAGGTTTAGGAGGTAGAGAGTCGGGAGACAGGCCGGACTCTGAAAATACATCATCTACAATGTCTAGAACAGGTGGAATAGCAAGAGGTCTGTGCTGAGGTAGTAAAAGAAAGTCTCTGAGCCTTTTCTTAGAATCTGAGTAATCTTGGCTCTCCCAGTGGAAATGCTCCCTCATGGTATGCAGGGTTTCCCCAAATGAGTAATCCTCAGGAGGAGAAGCTGAAGGAATAGATTCTTCAGCATCAGAATCCTCATAGGGAGGAGTAGAGTATCCCTGTTCTGAAGAGGAGTCAGAAGAAATGGAAACCTGATCAGAGGAATCATATTCAGTGTCTTGCCTAGGCCTCTTATCAGGAGGGGATGGGAACCCCTGATCAAAGTAATTAGGTCTTCGGCCATTTTGAGCATCTGTTTCTTAGGCATGGAAGTTTGTCTTCGAGAATGCTGTACTTGTTTCCTTGTCTTTAAAACTGTTTTAGACTTTGTCTTGGATGCTGAAGTTGGCTTGATATAAAGCTGTGTAGGTCTGAAAACACCCTCAGAAGCCGATGCCTGCTCAGCGGCTCTGGACCCATCTGAGGGATTAGTTTCCAAAGGCCCAATACCTTGAGTATCCAGAGGCCTAGTTGTCTCCATGTGGGAAATGGAGGCGGCCTGTGGCTCTGAGGTAGCGGGTGTCAGGGGCTGCAAAAGCACCTCACTGAGAACCGGCGAACCAGTGACTGGCCTGGAAGAGGCATCGTCGTCGGTTTTGGACCTTGGATGCTTCTTCTTTTCTTTTTCCTTGTGCTTTTTATGAACTCCGGTCATTGGCTGTTCTGACGGCATTATGTAGTTAAACCTTTGGCCAAAGTAATGAAAAGCAAAATCGTACCGACACTTGATAGTGCGTTGGTTAAATCTAGCACAAAACCGACAACTAGCAACATCGTGGTCAGGGCCTAGGCAAGGAATACAGTAAGAATGAAAATCATTATGAGGTATTTACTTCCCACAAGAAATACAATTGTTAACTTTTTCTGACATCGGTCTGGAGCAAGAAAAAAGTTTCCCCAACAGGGTACTTAGCTTTATAGAAGACTTCGGATCTGAAATTCAATTTCAAAAATCTCAGTAGACGGCCGATCGGCACTTGCGAACTGCTTTTGCTTCGGGCACTGCGCGGCAAGAAAGACTGAAGAAAAGGGTGTCGGCTGCATCTTTTATACCCCTGGCGCTCTGACGTCAGGGAAGAGGCGAGAGCAACCGACGCCGGACCAGGACTTTGGAATTCAGGCCGACTGCAGGTAGCCTGCCAGCAGGATAACCCAAGTGTAATGACTGCAACAGTGAAACACGATGAACATCCCTGTAGTATCTGTCTGGCTTACAAGGAGCCGGAGGCAGAGAATCAGGAGCAATACTAGATTCTGAAATCACATTTCTGAAATCACATCATCAACAATGTCTAGAACAAGAGGTACAGCCAAAGGCCTATGCTGAGGAAGAAGAAGAAAATCCCTAAGCCTCTTTTTAGATTCAGAAAAATCCTGACTTTTCCAGTGGAAATGTTCCCTTAAGGTATGTAAAGTTTCCCCAAAAGAAAAATCCTCAGGGGAAGAAGCAGAAGGAATGGAATCATCTGCATCAGAGTCCTCATAAGTAGGTATAGACAAATCCTGTTCATTAGAAGAGTCAGAAGAAATAGAATCCTGTTTAGAAGATTCATAGTCAATTTCAGCCCCCTGATTAGAGTAATTAAATCTTCAGCCATTTTGATCATTTGTTTTTTAGGCATAGGGGCCTGCACATGTGGCCTGGGCGTCGTTTTTTTAGACATAGATTGAGATTTTGGCTTTAATATTGAAGATGGTGTCGGTTTAATATACAAATCTGTAGGCCTGAATACACCCTCAGAAGCCGGTGCCTGCACAGCAGCTCCAGACCCATCCAAGGTAGAGACATCCGCGGGTTCCATAACTGAAGCATCTCGCGCCATACCAGACTCCGAATGGGTCTCAGTAGAGGCCTGCGAATCAGAAGTAGTGGGTATCAGGGCTGTGAAAGAGCCTCACTGAGCACCGGCGAACTGGCAACTAGCTTAGCAGAAGCATCGTCGACAGTTTTGGACCTCAATGACCTGTCTCTGTCTTTTTCTTTGCGTTTTTTGGTATTCCGGTAGTCAGATTGCTAACCGACGTAATTTCTGGATAATTAAACCATGATCCAAAATATTTAGAAGCAAAAATGTACCGATGACGAATAGTGCGCTGATTAAATAAACACAGACCCGGGAACAAGGTATGTCGTGGTCAGGGCTTAGGCAAGGAATACAGTACAAATGGAAATCCTTATGTGGTATTTGCTTCCCACAAATAATATAATTATTAACTTTTACTGACATCGGTAAGGAGCAAGAGAAAGTTTCCCCAACGGGGTACTTGGCTTTTTAGTTGAAGACTTCAGTTCTGAAAATCGAAAATGAAAATTTCAGGAGTCGGCCAACCCGCACTTGCGAACTGCTTCTGCTTTGGGCACCGCGCGGCAGGAAAGGCTGATGTAATGGCGTCGGCTGTATGTTTTATACCTGATGACCTGACGTCATGGAAGAAGGGACAGCAACTGATGCAGGACCCAAGACTTTGTTAATCAGGCCGACTGAGGGCAACCTGCCAGCAGATTACCCAAATGTAACGACTGCAACAGTGAAACACGAAGAACATCACCTAAACAATGAGTGAACCAAACTTTTTTTTAAATTACTTCGGGATACAAATCTTGTTTCTCCAATTCCATTTCCCTGCACTCATGTTTAGTAATTAGTATCACTACATTCCAATTACAGTAAGGTTATGCATTCCATGCCAGAATCTACAATATTCCAAATTTAAAGCAAGTAAGAATAAGCCTGCGGTATAAACCTTGCACAGCATGTCAAACCCTACTGACAGCCAGAAATGTACAACTGCTGTGAAAGTGAATGAATCAGTTTAGCTTAACTGATGAACTTAAAACATTCAGTGGATGTGACTTTGTATCATGTAACATCTTTGTATAGCTTATTCTTGCCTCACCAAATTTGCATGTGTGTGGGATGCCCTGCTTCTTAAAATAAATGGGAAAGCATGGGCACTTGTGGGTTTGTGTGCAGATTGCAACAAAAATATAGGATCTGACAATAAAAATTAGTCTACAGCTTTGGGTATTGATGACATAGGTGTAACTGAAGTGTACACAATGTTAGCTGTTTCTGGGTGTTACGTACCCTGGGGTAATCCATCATATATTACCTCCCTTAGATATCAATCCTGAGTGGGGTAGTTTCAGAAAATGGTGTATAAAATAGGTCAGATAGATAGAAAGGATACTGCAGGCCCTTGGAAAGCAAACATGATGACAAACTTGTAACTTTTTTTTAAGATACTTTACAAGCAGTTTGTACTTGTGAGTAACCCAATATACATGTGTTTGTGAGTAACAGTGTGTTTTTGTGAACAACACAGTGTATGTGTGTTTGTGACTAATAGTACTTGTGTTTGTAACAGTGTGTATTTACGAATAACCCACTGTGTGTGGGTTTCTGACCAGCACTGGTAACATATCACAGACACATAAGGGTCATTAATAAGGAACTCTGTAGTGGGAAGTCTCCAGTACTGATGACAGACAACTCCATTATTCAGATGAACATGAAACCCAAAAAAGGCAAGAAATGACTGTGTGTGGGTGTGTTTTGTTAAGAGTAGAATTCTATTAGTAGTGTGTGTGCATTAAATAAAGGATGACAAAAAAGAATAGTCACAGCGGACCAGAAATATGACACAACTCTTTCTTTCTTCAATCTGTGCAGACAATAGCTTCCAGTAAAAAAGTGCATATTACTTAAAATATAAAAAGTGACAATCCAGCTAACTAGATCATGTTCAATCACCTCCTAGCATTTCCTAGAAGGAAAGTAAATCTGACTGCCATCCAAAATCAAATACAGACCCAAAGCCTTATGAATTTCCTAAGGAATATGTTCTGTAACTAACAAGCCCAAGAAATAAAAGTTACGTGCAACTACAATAGAATACTGGAAGATAGATTCAAGAAAATCCTGAGATTTATAGACCTACTTAAGAGAAGAAGAAAGAAAACTGCTTAACAATGTTCTGGAAGTGCATAAAAATATGGGACCATGACCGTCACTACTGTTGGAAAAATAAAATTAATTTCTTCAGCTGACATGAAAAAGTGCATACTCAGCAGCAATACTATAAATCCTAACCCTCTGAAATAGATTACTTGCCTTTCATCAGCCTCACTGGAGAATTAAACTGAGCTAAGCCTTTTCAGTCTAGAATATGTCAGATAAATTCCAAACTACCTCAAAACTACTAAGAGCCCAGTAAACATAACGGATGTTCAATTCATGAATAGCTTCATATCCCACAAAGGATAATTCACATAAATATTTTTCTAATCATGACTGCTGACTTTGTATTTTATTCCAGTTATGACAGTGCAGAAATTTGCAGTTAACGTAACTATGACTTCTAAAATATAAATGTAGTGCATTGGATGTGCCATGGTTATTTTCTGTAGGCTAGAGCATTGCATAAACAATTTTATCACTGTTACCCTCTTTGGTTACCTATAGCCTTAAAGATACAAACAAGCAATACTTAGTGATCTACTTCTACTGTGTATAAATAAAATGATGGGTGAAACAACTATACTTGAATATTAAACAATTATACAGATCAGAGTAACTAATAAAAGAAGTATGGCCTTTTGTGAATAACATATTTGCAAGCTATCTTTGTTCAGTTTCTGTTCAAAGGACTAGACGTCACAGGTCTTAGTTTCACAGCAGTCACTATGTCCGATTAAAGTACATTTATGTCATATACTTATTTAATTTATTATACTTTTTGCAGCACACATTAAATATGCCGTTGTTCTCTAAAATTGATTTGAATGTATTCTGAGCATGAAGAATGAATGAACATATGTGTTCAAAACTGCCCATATTTTGCCCGTAGGAAATGCAATGATTACAAGAAACACCTCCCTGAAAGAAAACAAAAACAATTCTCTGGTGCACCCACTCAATTTACATTATCAGTGTAAGCTTGACAAATAAGCATATGAACAGGAGTTTTTTTTTCTCATCTGTACCTCATAAAACAAGAATATTACTTAACCTCTCAACCTCTTTTTAACCACCACATTGCCACTGTGGTCAGCAAGTCCTTCTATATAGCATATCTTTTTACTAAGGGTTTTGCATCGAGGAAGAAAGAGGTCATTGTCTCCCTCTACTCTTCCCTCATTAGGCCAATCATTGAGTACAATACCCCATTTGGCATGTACCTCACTAAACACCTGCAACAACTGGAGAGGCCACAAAAGTACCTCACAAAGAGGATCCTAGGCCTTAAACATTTGTCCTATATGGACAGACTCAAAAATCTCCAACTATTCTCTGTCTCATATCGCCTACTTAGAGGCAATCTCTGCTTGACTTACAAAGCCATGTCTGACACAGCTCTGTTAGAAATGCTACACCTAAAGAAATCCCAATCCCTCCGTACCACATGCTCTAGAGACCTCAACCTCATTACCACAATCAACAGAACATGCTGAAGGGACAAGTTCATAACCCAGAGACTGCCCTTGCTCTGGAATAGACTTCCCATACATGTCAAGCAGAGCACTTAACTGGCCCTCTTCAAGAGAAATATTGATGAGTGGATGGAAAATAGAAAATTCACACCAGGGATCACTCCAGTGACTTTACTCGACAGAGGCACTGGGAACTAACGTCGGGTGGCACGATGTCAGGGTAATCCTATGGGCTAGGCTTGTAAAGGCTCCAGGGCCATTATCCTAGTATACACCTATGAACCTATGAACTGTGGTCTTAATTTTTTTCATCTATGTAGAATTTCTATTTTTTAATTTTTCTTAAAATATCATTACTTCCTTGTTTATCCTACCCAGCTTTTGGTAGAGATGGAGACTTTCCTAGCAAACGGTGGCTGCAAGGTGTGGAACCAGTGCTAGATTGTATTTCAGTCCATGGCAGAACACAGAGTTCAAACATTATGCCCACATTTATGGATATTCTAGAGGATTGTTAGTTTGGCTTATCAGCATGTCCTTGACATATGTGAAGAACTCTGTGCCACAAGTGAAAAGCCATGCAAACACTATACACTGCAGCCCCACACATTACAGCAAGACATGAAATTCCCTGTTAGATTGGATCCATGTATCAGCCCTAGCAAATACATCACGTCAGGTACATTGTCTGAATGTTTCAGTGATCATCTCCTAATCAATACAACCAGTCATCTCACATATCCACTTAAAAAGCATGTTTATAAAACAATATGCAACCTTTCCAAGTTTAACTGAGAAATGTTCATTACTAACCTATCATAACCTGGAACTTCCTTAAAATCTTCTCAGTAGATCATTTTGTAATTGAATTCAATACAACTTTTCTAAACATCCTAAACAGACTTCTACCTCCTACAAGGAAGACACTAAAACAAATAATGCAACTTGGCTAGCCAAAAAGAGTTGAATGCTAATGCAAAATGGCAAAAATAATAAATACCACAGTATCTTAAAATCTTCAGAATGCTTTGTAATGATATTAAAAAGCAATTTAATGAAAAGAAAAAATATACTATAATAACCTTTTAGAATAATAGTAAACACAAGTCAAAGAAAGGTCATCCAGGTCTCCCAATCAGTTTTTTGTTGCCAAAAACATGCATGACAACAACAGGAATCAATCCTAGGAGATTAGAAAAGATTTGAAAGAGAGATTAAAAAAATAATTCATAAAGAAACAGCATGAAGGCATATGCACGGCTCCAAAATATGCAGCAAAGTCTAGCAGATTTAGGGTTTTTGCTTGGAAGTATTTGCATAAGTATTTTTATACCCCAAGCAGACGCCAATTAATTTTTCCTCAGCTAGATGGCAAATGTTTGACGTGTGTTAGGGTAGAAATAGGTAGCTGGGAGCAGGTGTTTTGGGAGTATGATGAATTGGCAGACTTTAAACATTTTCTACAAAGTACTCTGTCAGGAATATTGGGTGAGTAAATATGTCTAACTAAGGAGTTGAGCTTTTTTGAGTTGGGTCACAGGAACTGAACTGCCTAGACATAGTAAGGTCTTGTTAAGATTAATTCTGCACAGTGCCAAGAAAGCAATTACTAGAAAATGGAAATCAAAGTCTAAAGCTACCATATTTGAAGTAGTGAATATTTTAACAGAGATAAAATAAATGTAAGTGGGAGCTTTAGGAAAGGGTAGGAGCAAATTACATAGAACAAAATGGCACTTTCTGGAAACAACACATGCAGAAAAATGTTTTGGAGGAGGAAAGAGGTTTAAGAGAAGGTAGGAACTGAACAATTTATATAATAATGGACTGATTATATTGTACAGAATATATATAATGCATAATGTTTGTAAATGTGAACACACAGCAAGAAATGTCCCAAGAGTCAGAATGTTTAGTTTGAAGTCAAAAACACATTCCAATTCACTTTTGCTAACAGACAAAAAACAACTATATGTACTAACGAAGGTTCTTGCAATATAATCTGAAAAGAAAACAATGAGGTACCAAAACAAAAAACTTCATAAACATTGTTTCTATTTTGAAAAACACACTTAATGAGTAATAAAAAAACAGCATTATGAGAAAAGAAAGGGCAACGCACGCACTTGTATCTGTACTTAACTATATCATAACGGATAAGGAAACAGTATTACCTTTACACCTACATATGCCTAAACTGGTATGAGGAAATACAAATCCCAACATCATATTAGGAAGGAGGAAGGGTGTCCACAAAGTAACAAGCATGTAATGATTTAAGTATCTAATATCACAGTGACTTATTTATTTTATTCATCTAATATTTGTTTATCAGAGTACAGCACCAATCACTACCTATGAACCTGTGAACTATTAATCAGTTTCAGTTTCTGCCTAGGAATACAATTAGTAATTGATAAGAGTATAATGAGAATACACATCTGTAAAATACCTTTATTATGTAAAAACAGCAGAAAGTCTATGCGATTGCAGTACATATCACTTACAATAAAGCGAGACATAACTCAATTAGAAGGTGAGGTGCCTGTGTGAATGACAGGTTGGTGAATGCAGCGAAGGATGTTAAGAATGTGTAAGTGACTGGAAGTAATTATGTAAGGAAAAGGTTATGTGGGTGAGAAGTGTAGATTGGTACAACAGAACATGCCATATAAGGGGCATATGAGTGTTACTAGTACGAGAAAGACAAAGTGATGTAACATAGGTTAGGTGATATGGCTGGATGACCGCTGGATGATTTCAAAAGGTGGCCTTGAGTTGAGTCGTAGATTTAGGGTACGATTAGTTGTCTTTTATTTGTGGAAGAATACTTTCCCAGAGTTTGGGACCTAGTACAGATAAGTTACGATCTGGAAAACAGAGTTTAGTTTTAAGAGGTTACAGGATTGGGGCAGAATAATTGCAGTTTCTAAGGCTGTAAGAAGTTGGTTGTCCAATTTGTTTGGAGCAGTTGGGATCCTAGAAGAAGGTCAACACTTTGTTAAAAACAGGGCCATTTTGCTTTTTTCAGTGTTCTCAGAGGGGTTCATTTTTACAGTACTGGATAATAAATCTATAGCTTTTATTGATTACTGTTTCAATGTATGTGTGTGGAGATTGTTTCTGATACTATCAGGTGGAGACTGCATTCAAGTTGGAAGAGCAGAGTGCTTCTGCCTAAGAGATTATTTTATTAGCCCAAAATAGGAAAGAGTTAACCTTTTTCCTGGTGTTGCTGAGATGGAGAAAGTAGCTTTGATCACTGAGAAGAAAATGACAAAGGGGGTAGACCAAGGACTGAACCCAGGGGTATAATGGTAGTGGTCTCTTAGAGGAGAAAGAGCAACCCACCATTACTTGTGGATTCTATTTGTAATCCAATCTGCAATCTAATGAATTACACTGGAATTAACATTTATCTGGGATAATTTATCTATGATGCCTGAGTGTGGGATAGTGTTGAATTCCACTGCAAGGTCCAGATATGAAGTATGCATTGATTTGCCCTCATCCATGCTTTCAACAACCTTCATGACGAAGTTAACCATGTTTAGCAGGCAGGATGGATCTATAATTCATATATTCTAACTAGCATGGGTTGAAAGTTTGTACGTTATCTACGTCCTTATTTATTAATTCCATAATGATCCTTTCCATAGTCTTACAAATGAGGCTGGTCAGACTTATGGATCTATAATTTCTCAGGGTTGTTGATGCCATAATTTTACGCAGTGGAATGACAGTTACTGTCCTAAATTCATCTGGCACAAAGCCTGACTGGATGCTGACAGTGAATAGCCTCTGTAGGGGTTCTGACAGGTCTTGTTTCCAGCTTTCAAGTAACCACCCCAGTATGTTATTTGACCCCCAAGGAAGCAATGTTCTTGGCTTTGGGTTGTGCCCTCAGGACTTGTTCATGGCAGACTTGAGGGGGAGGTGTAGTTGTAGGTATGGATCTGAAAATGTAGGGGGAGGGGCGAAGTTAGAGCTAAATGTATCCACTAGTAAACTGCCTATGTCCTCTGGGTCTGAGTATGTGATATCATTTACTAATAGTTCTGTACAGCACTGGGGATTGTTTCTAAGGTTAGTCAGAGAAGGCTTTATGGTTGTCCTTTCCCCTAGATGTCAGCATTTAACACATATCTACCTGGCTTTGGTTAATTTCATAAGGGTCTAGAGTTCCCTTTTAAGTTTTGCAGGAGCTTATGAATAGAGGTGCCAGGAACCGCCACATAATGCATGTACTCAGGTCACTCCACAACAAGTACAAATATGACTCTGTCTTTGTCCATGTTGGTGTGAGTGACCTGAGACGTACTTCCCTGGACTACATGAAAAGAGACATTGAGGAGCTCTCCAATCTTGTAGCCCAGGCAGGTATGACCTTAGCCCTGAGTAGCATCCTGCCATCACCCAGAATGATATCACAGTACAAGGACAAAATGACGGACCAGTAACCATACACTCGCAAACAACAAATGTAAACGCTCAGTAATATGGGTCAATAAAGGCTGTCTTCCGTATAAATTCACCACTACCAAAAGGCTTCCAATCCAACAGTTCCTTTTATTATACACAAAAAAACAGATTTAGCGCTTTCATCTCCAAACCTGGAGACCTCATCAGAATCAATTTTAAAAGCACATTTCCTGTTCTTATATACTCATCAAGACAATTAATTCATAAATTAAAAAATCAATCAATAAAACAATGAAGTGGCTGGCAATTAAACAATCAGTAAATATCTTTAGGCAGGGTAAAAAATCATTTTAAATTCATGAATAGTTGTTGCAACACATTTTTAGGTATTTATATGTACACACGTCAAATAAATAAATATATCATAAATATATCATATTGTTTAATTGCCAGCCACTTCATTGTTTTATTGTTTTATTGATTGATTTTTTAATTTATGAATGAATTGTCTTGATGAGTATATAAGAACAGGAAATGTGCTTTTAAAATTGATTCTGATGAGGTCTCCAGGTTTGGAGATGAAAGCGCTAAATCTGTTTTTTCGTGTATAATAAAAGGAACTGTTGGATTGGAAGCCTTTTGGTAGTGGTGAATTTATACGGAAGACAGCCTTTATTGACCCAGATTACTGAGCGTTTACAAAATGACTGACTTCAACAATTGGCTAAGCTTCTGGTGTCATTCTAAGGGGATCCAGTATTTGTCTGCCTGGGATAACATGATCGACAGACCACAATGCTTTGCCAGAGATGGCCTGCACCTGTCGCCCTTGAGATTCCGGATACTGGCTAAGGCTCTTGCCACCCCTATAGTGCCTTTTTTAGGCAAGGTTCAAATGACAAATTTACCACTGTAACAGGTACAAGCAAGCAAAATCTGAGAGTAATGCTACTCAGTGCTAGCAGTCTAAACCTCAAAATGCACTCACTCGAGGCACTCCTTAAAATGAAGAACATTGACATCTGTGCAGTGACAGAGACCTAGTTCAAAGCTCCAGAGAGCACCCCTGCATTACCAGGCTGTAATTCATACCACACCTTTCGGCCACCTAACCAGGAAAGAAGCACTAACGGTGGAGGCGTGTCCATATTTATTAAGGATATCCAAACCTCCAGCCTAGTTGCACAGCATAATGCATCCGAGATTATCCAAGTGCAACTAACTCTGGGCAAGACTGCAATCCAAATTGTAGCTTGCAACAGACCCCCCCACCATGCCCCAGGATTCCCACTCCTCATTTCTTGAAAAATTGGAAAATATTATGGTACAACCCAACACCCTAATAATGGGCGATTTCAACTACCCCACCATTACCTTGGAAAACTACTCATGTACCAACACTTGTGCTCAACTATTTTTGGAATTCATAAATTCTAATGCCTTGGATCAACTTATTCACACCCCCACCAGGGGCAGCAAGATCCTAGACCTGGTCATTACCAACATGGGCGACAGGTGTTTCACAGCAGAGGTCAATTCCTCGTAGGTCAAATCCGACCACAAGCTAATCACCCTAGACATCCACATCCCACCCCCACTCCCCAATAGGGAAACCACCGTAAAAAACTTCTCCAAAGCCAACTTCACACTTCTTAAGACAGAAGTGGCAAACTTCATGGCACCCATGCAGACGGACAATAGAGGTATGACTTCTGACTCCTACACAAAATGCAATTTATAAGCATTTACATGAGTGCATGGATCGTGCTATCCCTAACAGAACCAAGATGTTATCCTCCAAAAAAAGGAAGTCAATCTGGTGGTCCTCTGACATAAACAAACTCTACAACAGAAGAAAGAAACTGTTGCAAAAAATATTAAAATCCCTTGACTGGAGGATAGTACAGTTGTGTACACTTACCATAAATGTAGATGTTCAAATGTATTCACTGTTGCAGTCATTACAATTGGGTTATCCTGCTGGCAGGCTACCCTCAGTCGGCCTGAATTCCAAAGTCTAAGTCCAGCGTCGGTTGCTGTCGCCTCTTCCCTGACGTCAGTGCGCCAGGGGTATAAAAGATGCAGCCGATGCCATTTTCTTCAGTTTTTCTTGCCCCAGATGTCAAAAGGGTAGGCTATAAATATGTCAATAAAACATGCATGCACCAAAGTATATAATTTGCCATCATCTACAAGCAAATACACCACATAGGTTGTATAGAATAAAGAAGTACAGATAAGTTCCAGCAATGAAATGGGGGATGGTGGGTGGGTAACCTGGACTGCAACAGTGAATACACTCGAACATCTACATTTATGGTAAGTGTACACAACTGTACTATGTTCTTCGTGTTTCACTGTTGCAGTCATTACAATTGGGTTGAATCCCAAAGCTAAGGTTGGGAGGCTGGAGCTAAGTAGCATTAGGAGCAGCTATTAGGCCCTGCAGAACTGCAGTGGCAAAGCCTGCCCTGGATTTAGAGTAGAGTGGTAAGTGATAGTGCTTTGTGAAGGTGTGCACTGAACTCCAAGTAGCAGCCTCTAAAATATGTTTGGTTGGTACTCCCCTGAGGAAGGCTGCTGAAGTGGCTGCTGCTCTGGTTGAATGTGGCCTAATGCCCTTAGGCACTGGCTTGCCATGTTGTGAATAGCAGAAACGAATGCAGTGGCCTATCCACTTTGAAATAGTCTGCTTTGAGATAGCCTTTCCTTCTATTTCTGCAGCAGATGCCACTAGTAATTGCTCTGTCTTTCTGAAAGCTTTGGTTCTGTTCAAATAGAAGTGTAGCTGTCTGTGTATGTCCAAAGAATACAGAATTCTCTCCCCCTTATTCTGTGGGTTTGGATAAAAGGTACGTAGATGAATAGTTTGGTTAAGGGCCACACTGGACACTACCTTAGGCATAAATGTCGGGTTTGTCCTCAGAGAAACCCCGTCTGGATAAAAAATTATAAAAGGTTCAACAGTCATGAGTGCCTGTAGCTCTGAGACTCGTCTTGCAGAAGTTATTGCTAGGAGCAGAGCTGTTTTCCAAGATAAAAACTTTATATCAGCTGTAGTGGCTGGCTGAAAAGGAGGCAGGGGGAGTTTTTCTAAGACATAATTGAGGTCCCATGCAGGTATTGGTGATCTCCTTGGAGGTCTTAGATTTTTGGCCCCTCTGAGGTACTGCCTTAATAAAGGATGAGAAAAGATTGGTGGCTCTGCATTGTAATGACCCAAAATGGCAGAGGCATGAATTTTTATAGATGAAAAGGATAGGCCTTTGTCCAGCATCTCAGTCAAGTATTGCAAAATCTGAGGAATATTTGGTACACCTGTGTCAATTCCTTGTGCCTGGTTCCAAGCACAGAATCTCTTCAGTTTTCCAGCATAGGATTTTCTAGTACTAGGCCTCCTGGCCACCAAAATGACATCCATCACTGCTTTAGTGAGAGGTGTGTTTTGCATGACTACATTATCCGCCATGCTACCAGATTTAAGGTCTTGAGCTGGCTGCACAGGATTAGATTGTTGTGCTGGGACAGTAGATGAGACACTTGAGGTAAGGTCCAGGCTGGGCATTGAGACAAGTTCCTTAGGATTGGATACCAGTACTGGCGTGGCCAGTCTGGGGCAATCAGTATCATCTTTGGCTTCTCCTGTCTGACCTTTAGGAGTACTTTGGGGAGGAGAGGCAGAGGAGGAAAGGCGTATACTGTTAAGTTTTTCTGCTTGTCTGTGATAAGTCCTTGTGCAGAATCTCTTTAGTTGGCAGTTGTGAGGTAAGGCAAACAGATCTATGTCCGGACATCCCCATTTCCTTGTTACCATGCTGAAGACCTTTAGAGCACAACCTAGAGCTGCTTACTGAATTTCCTGTTTGCACTTATTTTTAAAATCGTTTTTTTTTCTCAAAACATGCATTTTATCTGTCTTTGGCCTAGCACTCTTGTGTGGGGTCATTTACTGCACTGTTATAACTTGCTGATACTTGTTAACCTCTGCTATCTCTGAAAAAACAAAAAAACAAAAAAATCTTGCTTTTTTCCCACTTTTCTGAGATTTAAAAAAGTTCATTTACAGGCTTGCTGTTCTTGAACTGTTTGTAAGTTTCTGTGAGGCCATTTTTGCTTGGGCTAAAGGAAAGTCTCTCTGTTGATCAGTGGCAGTGAAAAACATTGAGCAGCCTGTCTGCCCCTGTGGGAGTGGTTACTGACTTGAAACTGTAGTTTTATTGGCCATTCTGGGTCAATTCCAAAACTCCTTCATCTTCCTCTCTTAAAACCTGGTTGTCTCGTGGTTTTGGCATCTTTTCAGGCTTGTTGGCTGTTGGTGAAGCACCCACCAAGAGGAGAAAATGCTGAGAGAAGAAAGGAGCCACTTTTGAGACTTTAAGTATTTTTCCTCTGTTTATTTGCTAAGTTTTTCTGCATAGCCACCTATTTTGAGCATTTTCTGGCTTGTTAAATTTGATTTCTGCATTAGTAACTGTATTTAGAGCACAACCTAGAGCTGTTTACTGAATTTCCTGTTTGCACTTATTTTTAAAATCGTTTTTTCTCAAAACTTGCATTTTATCTGTCCTTGGCCTAGCACTCTTGTGTGGGGTCATTTACTGCACTGTTATAACTTGCTGATACTTGTTAACCTCTGCTATCTCTGAAAAAACAAAAAAACAAAAAAAAATCTTGCTTTTTTCCCACTTTTCTGAGATTTAAAAAAGTTCATTTACAGGCTTGCTGTTCTTGAACTGTTTGTAAGTTTCTGTGAGGCCATTTTTTGCTTGGGCTAAAGGAAAGTCTCTCTGTTGATCAGTGGCAGTGAAAAACATTGAGCAGCCTGTCTGCCCCTGTGGGAGTGGTTACTGACTTGAAACTGTAGTTTTATTGGCCATTCTGGGTCAATTCCAAAACTCCTTCATCTTCCTCTCTTAAAACCTGGTTGCCTCGTGGTTTTGGCATCTTTTCAGGCTTGTTGGCTGTTGGTGAAGCACCCACCAAGAGGAGAAAATGCTGAGAGAAGAAAGGAGCCACTTTTGAGACTTTAAGTATTTTTCCTCTGTTTATTTGCTAAGTTTTTCTGCATAGCCACCTATTTTGAGCATTTTCTGGCTTGTTAAATTTGATTTCTGCATTAGTAACTGTATTTAGAGCACAACCTAGAGCTGTTTACTGAATTTCCTGTTTGCACTTATTTTTAAAATCTTTTTTTCTCAAAACTTGCATTTTATCTGTCTTTAGCCTAGCACTCTTGTGTGGGGTCATTTACTGCACTGTTATAACTTGCTGATACTTGTTAACCTCTGCTACCTCTGAAAAAACAAAAAAAACAAAAAAAATCTTGCTTTTTTCCCACTTTTCTGAGATTTAAAAAAGTTCATTTACAGGCTTGCTGTTCTTGAACTGTTTGTAAGTTTCTGTGAGGCCATTTTTTGCTTGGGCTAAAGGAAAGTCTCTCTGTTGGTCAGTGGCAGTGAAAAACATTGAGCAGCCTGTCTGCCCCTGTGGGAGTGGTTACTGACTTGAAACTGTAGTTTTATTGGCCATTCTGGGTCAATTCCAAAATTCCTTCATCTTCCTCTCTTAAAACCTGGTTGCCTCGTGGTTTTGGCATCTTTTCAGGCTTGTTGGCTGTTGGTGAAGCACCCACCAAGAGGAGAAAATGCTGAGAGAAGAAAGGAGCCACTTTTGAGACTTTAAGTATTTTTCCTCTTTTTATTTGCTAAGTTTTTCTGCATAGCCACCTATTTTGAGCATTTTCTGGCTTGTTAAATTTGATTTCTGCATTAGTAACTGTATTTAGAGCACAACCTAGAGCTGTTTACTGAATTTCCTGTTTGCACTTATTTTTAAAATCGTTTTTTTCTCAAAACTTGCATTTTTATCTGTCCTTGGCCTAGCACTCTTATGTGGGGTCATTTACTGCACTGTTATAACTTGCTGATACTTGTTAACCTCTGCTATCTCTGAAAAAACAAAAAAAAAAAAAAAAATCTTGCTTTTTTCCCACTTTTCTGAGATTTAAAAAAGTTCATTTACAGGCTTGCTGTTCTTGAACTGTTTGTAAGTTTCTGTGAGGCCATTTTTTGCTTGGGCTAAAGGAAAGTCTCTCTGTTGATCAGTGGCAGTGAAAAACATTGAGCAGCCTGTCTGCCCCTGTGGGAGTGGTTACTGACTTGAAAAGTACAGTTTTGTACCTACCATAAATGTAGATGTTCGAGGATCCACATTGCTGCAGTCCTAACTATTGGGTAGTCCGCTGTCCAGTCGGCCCGAATACCAGAGTATATGGCTGACGTCGGTCAGGGCGCATTAGACTGACGTCAGTACGTCAGGGTACTAATGCGCATGACCGACGTCATATCCTCAGTCTTTTCTTGCCCCAGATGTCAGAAGACCCTAAAAAGACAAGGCCCAAAATACCTGCACCAAAATATGTACATTATATACAAAAATATATACAAAATATCAGCAGATAACCTCACCTACACAACCACCCCTAAACACAGAGGGAAGGAGGGAGATTGGACTGCAGCAATGTGGATCCTCGAACATCTACATTTATGGTAGGTACAAAACTGTACTATGTTCTTCGCTCCACATTGCTGCAGTCCTAACTATTGGGTAGAATCCCAAAGCAGAGGTAAGGGAGGCTGGCAAATCATAAAGAAGCAGGAGCTGACAACATGCCTTGCAAAATAGCCGTGGCAAAACCAGCCCTAGACTTAGAGTAGAGAGGAAGGTGATAATGCTTAGAGAAAGTATGCACTGAACTCCAAGTAGCTGCCTCCAAAATATCCTTAGTTGCCACCCCTTAGAAATGCTGTTGAAGTGGCAGTAGCCCTAGTGGAATGAGGCCTAATCCCAGCTGGAATCTCCTTGCCATGATGGGAATAACAAAATGCAATGCAAAACCCAATCCACCTAGAAATAGTCTGTTTTGACACAGGCTTGCCCTGTGAACTCAAAGCAAAAGAAACAAACAACTGCTGAGACTGCCTAAAATCCTTAGTCCTGCTTAAATAATAACGCAATTGCCTGTGTACATCTAAAGTGTGCAAAATCTTTTCCCCTTTATTTTGGTGGTCTGCATAAAAGTAGGCAAATGAATAGTTTGGTTTAAAGCCACACTAGAAACCACCTTAGGCATAAAGGAAGGATTAGTACGTAATGATACCCTATCCTTATGGAAAATCAAAAAGGGCTCTACTGCCATAAGGGCCTGCAACTCAGACACCCGTCTTGCAGAAGTAATAGCCAACAGAAAAGCAGTCTTCCATGACAAGTATTTCAATTCAGCAGTAGCCGCAGGCTCAAAAGGTTGTAGAGTAAGTTTTTCCAACACAAAATTGAGATCCCAAGCAGGAGTAGGAGCTTTACGTGGGGGTCTTATATTCTTTGCCCCTCTAAGAAACTGCTTGAACAAAGGATGCGAAAACAATGGTGGGTCACAATCATAGTGAGCTGAAATTGCTGCAGCATGAATCTTAATGGAAGAGAAGGACAAACCTTTGTCCAATAACTCAGTAAGATATTGAAGAGCCACACTCAAATTAGGCTCAGAAATCTCCAAATTCTTTGCTGTACTCCAAAATAAAAATCTCTTCCATTTTTCATGACACTTTCCTTGTACTAGGTCTCCTAGCTTCCATAATCACATTTAAAACTTGTTGAGGAAGTTGAGACCTGCTGTGTTTCAACACAGAATATGCCAGGCTGTTAGATGAAGAGAATGAAGCTTGACATTGAGCAGATGACCGTCCTTCTGAGATAACAGATGTGGAATCAAAGGTAAAGGCCACGGAGGCTTCCTTACCAGACTCCTTAGTAGTGGGTACCAGTGTTGCCGAGGCCAATCTGGAGCTATCAAAATCATCCTTGGCTTGTCTTGTCTGACGTTTAATAGCACCTTTGGAAGAAGAGGCAGAGGTGGAAAGGCATACACATGAAGGTTTATCCAACTGAAAGACAGAGCATCCACTTTCCAAGCTGTGTGATGAAACCCCTTTGTGCAAAACTTTGGCAGCTGGTGGTTTAGTGGAGAAGCGAACAGATCTATGTCTGGAGTTCCCCATGACACTGTCAATTTCTGAAATACATGAAGATCCAGTTTCCACTCGTGGGGATCCATGATTTGTCTGCTTAACACATCTGCTAAGGAGTTCTGTGCTCCCGGCAGAAACCTTGCCTGAAGAGTTAGTTGCAAGCTTAGCGCAGTCTCCCATAAAATCATTGCTTGCCTGCATAGAGGATAAGAATGTGTTCCCCTTGCTTGTTGATGTACCACATGACAGTTGTGTTGTCTGTTAGAATCAACACCTGCCCTGGAAGAAGTAACTCCTTGAAAGCCATTAATGCAAACTGGACTGCTAACATCTCCTTCATGTTGATATGTAGATGCTGTAGTCTGGCAGGCCACTTGTCTTGTATCCACTTTCCATTTAGATGAGCTCCCCAAGCAATGTCCGAGGCATCTGTCGTTAAAATCTGACTCGCCTCTGGCGGGTCACAGAGAGTCCCTTGTTTAGGTGACATTCCTGAGCCCACCACAAAAATTCTTTTGAAGGCAAGGTAGTATTTGAATGACAGTGTCCAAATCCTGGCAGTGCTGTGTCCATACATTTTGAGATACCATTGTAGCTTCCTCATATGCAGTTTGGCATTGGGAAGCACCAGAATACAAGATGCCATGAACCCTAATGCTTGAAGGACTGTCCTTGCAGTCAGCATGGACTGATGAGATAGTTGATGGAAGTAAAGTGATAGACTCTTTTGTTTGTCCGGGGTTAAAAGGCCATCTGGGCTGCTGTATTCAGTCTCACACCCAGAAAGCACATGTCTTGAGAGGGTACTAGACTGGACTTTATTTCGTTCACAGAATACCCTAGGCATCTTAGCACTGCTATAACATATTCCAGATGCTGTAGAAGATCTTCCTTTTCTTGAGCCAGAATCAGGCAGTCGTCCAAGTAAGGATAGATTTGAATTCCTTTTAGCCTGAAGTAAGCTATCACTGGAGCCAGAACCTTTGTGAATACTCTGGGCAGTAGATAAGCCAAAGGGCAATGCAGAGAACTGATAATGAGAATTTCCAGCTCGAAACCGCAGATACTTCCTGCAACTTAGCCTTATAGGCACATGAAGGTAAGCTTCCTTGAGATCTAAAGTTACCATCCAGTGATCTTTGCCCAACAGAGGTAAAAGCTGTTGTAACGTCAACATCTTGAACTTGGGAAGGTCCAGATAAGTGTTGAGGATAGATAAATCCAAAATTGGTCTCCACGTGTTCCCCTTCTTTGGTACTAGGAACAGGCGAGAATAAAATCCTAGGCCCCTTTCTGATACAGGGACTGGCTGAATGGCCCCTATCTGGAGCAACTGAGAAATTTGCTTGTGAGCCTCTTGTCTTTGTGGAGGAGGAACGTCTGGCATGCCTTTGAAAGGGGGCAACGTATGGAAATAAAACCTGTAACCGTGGAGAATGATATCCAACACCCATCTGTCTTGAGTAATTAAATCCCAATTTTCTTTGAAAAGAGACAGTCTTCCTCCCAAAGGAGCTGCCAGACGAGAATCTACTGGCAGCTGAAAAGGCAGGTCATTGGGTCTGTTTACGAAAGGACTGACCCTGCCCTCACCAGAAGTCTGAGCAGGTGAACTCCTGTTCTAGGCCTAAAAGAACCTTGAGCTCTGCCCCTACCACGTCTAGACCTACCCCTAGACTGGGAATCATAAGCAGGATATGTCCACCCCTTAGCAGGCCAATTTCTACTAAACTTCGGTGGCTGCACCTGCAAAAATCTTTAACAGTTTGCATAGACTTAGCTTTGTCCTCCATTTTCTTTAAAACTGCTTCCACAGGCGAACCAAACAACACATCAGACTGTAAAGGAGCATCCAAAATCCTTGTCTTAACATGCTCAGCTAAATTCTGATCCCTCAACCAGGCATGCCTGCGAAGAACAGAACTAGTGGCAGCCACCCTCGAGGAGGCCTGTACAGCATCAAAACCACATTGCAAAGAATGCTTACCCACTTGTTCAGACACATGAACTAAATCCAGCAACTCTTTACACTCAATACCTTCCGCCAAAGCATCCACCTTAGATTTCAATTGTGAAAGGAGATAATTTTGATATTTTAGCATGTGAAACTGACAATTCAACGCCCTCATGGCTAAAGTGGAAGAAGTATACACTTTCTTTCCCCATCTATCCAAAGCCCTTGCCTCTTTATCAGTGGGAACAGGGTTTTTAACCACAGAGGCCTTAACACCTTTAGGTCCCTGAGAAACAGTTTCTGGGTCTGCCCTAGGACTCTTAAAAAGATACTTATGAGCTTCAGGCACCCTATAGTACCTATCAGGCTTAACAGGAGCAGGAGGCAAAGAATCAGGGTTCAGAGAGGCCTCTGCAAAAACATCTTCCACCACATTCAACACAGGAGGTATAGCTAAAGGCCTATGCTGGGGTAAAAACAAGAATTCCCTAAGCCGTTTCCTGGAATCAGAGTAATCCTGTCCTTCCCATTTAAAGTGCTCCCTCATGGAATGCAGAGTCTCTGAAAATGAGAAATCCTCAGGAGGAGAAGCTGTAGGAGTGGAATCATCCACATCAGAATCAGAATAAGGAGGATACTCCTGCAAATCTTCCGCAGAAGACTCAGAAGCCTCTGAACACTGTTCAAAACTATCAAACTCAGGTTCCACCCTAGGCCTCTTATCAGGGGGGGGCATAGAACCTCTAATCATAGTAATCAAATCTTCTGCCATTTTAAGCATATGTTTCTTAGGCACAGAACCTGAAGAGCTAGGAGAAACCCCCACTGAAGCTAAACTTGGCCTACCTCTCAAAGAAGTTTTGGAAACAGAAGGAGAGGCTCTAACTACCTTGGGAAGAGAGGGAAGCACAGTTACCTGAGAAGCCCCCTCAGCCTGGCCTACCTCCTGAGAAGGCACATCCTGTAACAGTAAAGTCTCTGCCTGAGACTCCAAAGAAACTCCTGGCAAAACCTCTGGCTCCACTGAGCCTTCTAAAGAACCGACGTCCAGGACTGCCGGTTCATCAACCTTTGTCCTTGCGCTTCTTGGGCCGGAACATCCGACGGCATTTTATAATTACAACGCTTCCCAAACACTAACCTAGCACAGTCTAACCTTCTCTTAATAGTGCGTTTATTAAACCTAGCACAAGAGCGGCATCCAACAACGTCGTGCTCAGGCCCTAAACAAGGTATACACAAGGTATGGTAATCCCTATGAGGTATCTGTTTCCCACAAGAAATACAGTTATTCACTTTTTCTGACATCCGGTTAAATACTGAGGCAAGAAAAAACTAAAATGTTCCCCAACGGGGTACTTAGCCAACTCTGATTCGGTCTGAAACTCCGACTTCGGAAATATTTCAGAACGCCAACCTGCACTCGCAAAACTGCTTCTGCATCGGACCATGCGGCAAAAAAGACTGAGGATATGACGTCGGTCATGCGCATTAGTACCCTGACGTACTGACGTCAGTCTAATGCGCCCTGACCGACGTCAGCCATATACTCTGGTATTCGGGCCGACTGGACAGCGGACTACCCAATAGTTAGGACTGCAGAAATGTGGAACGAAGAACATCTGTAGTTTTATTGGCCATTCTGGGTCAATTCCAAAACTCCTTCATCTTCCTCTCTTAAAACCCTCTTTTGCGCATTTTTGCACATTTTTGAGCATAGCGCAACAACGGGCAGTGCCGCCTAATTGGGTTTAAACTATTCCTGGCTCCACAAAGTCTGCTCTTCACTTTTTCTCTTAGAACTGCTCTATCTCTCAATTTAAACACCATATTCTCATTCTAAGGCCCTTCACTGGTCCAATTAAGTAATCCTACAAGTTAGCACTATTAAACCATAAGCACTACTTACTCTTATACTCTCTACGATTACCCTGTCCTCTATTGGTCTGTCTTAAATTCAGTTTCCCTATTACTCTAGCATGTCCAAAGGTCAGTCAATGGTTTCCTCTCCAGTCCAGCTGGTGAATCTGGGAATTTTGAGGCAATGTTACAACTGTCTCATGTACACGGACAACCCTCTCCTCCTCCAAACAGGTTCAAATATATGTGAGAGATGCAACTATTTAGCCAAACTGGAGGCTGAGCTCTCTCATCTCAAAACTGGTGTAACCAGTCAGGAGGAGAAGGTAACCTCACACAACACAATTCCAGTATCACATAGTCCCACCACATCAGCGAACCAAACACATAAATACACAAAAACATATTCGGAGGCTCTAAATAAAAATCTACCTAAGCAACAGAGACCTCCAAAGCAGACATCCAAGCAAACGCTTCCTCAAAACAAAACACACACAACACATAACCCACAAAGTCAGTGTGCCAAGCAGCCACAGCCCTTAAGGCTGAATAACACACCTGATACTCTTGTTATAGGTGACTCTATTGTCAGACACACTGACGTCCGCTCACCAGGCTGAATAAAGAGAAGGTCACAGTGAGCTGCCTGTCGGGCGCTAGGATCCGCCACATAACGCAAGCACTCAGGTCACTCCAAAGCAAATACAAATATGACTCAGTCATTGTACATGCTGGTGTGAATGACCTGAGACGTACCTCCCTGGACTACATGAAAAGAGACATAGAGGAGCTCTCTGATCATGTAGCCCAGGCTGGTATGACCCTGACCTTGAGCAGCATCTTACCCTCACCTAGAATGATGCCACAGTACAAAGACAAAATGATCGATTTTTAACAATTGGCTAAAATTTTGGTGTCATTCAAAGGGGCTCCAGTGTCTGTCTGCCTGGGATGACATGCTCTACAAGCCACGTTAAGCTAGGGACGGCTTGCACCTGTCACCACTGGGCTTTGGATATTGGCAAAGGCTCTTGCCACCCCATAGTGCCTTTTTTAGGCAAGGCTCAAAAGTCAAACCCACCCCCATAGACAGCACAAGGAACAAGAAACTAAGGGTAATGCTGCTAAACGCCAGAAGTCTTAACCTCAAGATGCACGCACTCAAAGCTCTCCTCAGTATGGAGAACATCGATATCTGTGCAGTGACAGAAACCTGGTTCAAGGCTCCAGAGAGCACCCCAGCACTACCAGGCTATACCTCATATCATGCTTTTCGCCCCAAAACCTGGACCGAACCACAAAAGGAGGGGAAGTTTCCATATTTATCAAGGATATCCACACCTCCAGGTTAGTGGCATTGCACGAAGTATCGGAGACCATCCATGTGCAACTAACAGTGGGCAAGACTGCTTTTCAGTTTATAGCATCCTACAGACCACCCTCTCAAAGTCAGGAATCCCATTTGGCTTTCCTGAAAACATTGGAGAACATGAAGATCTCTCCGAACACCATTATATTGGGCGACTTCAACTACCCAAACATTGACTGGAAGCACTACTCAAGCCCCAGTACCTTAGCCCAAAGATTCCTGGAAATTATAAACTCAAATGCTATGGAACAACTAGTCACCACTCCCACAAGAGGGGACAACATACTAGACCTGTTCATTACCAACATGGGGACTCTATGCTCCACACCAGAAGTATATCCCTCATTGGTAAGATCAGACCATAAATTAATTTCACTGGATGTCCACATCCTGACCCCACCCCCAGCCCAGAAAACCACAGTGAAAAACTTCTCAAAAGTGAACTTCTCACTTCTCAAAACCGAAGTGGAATCCTTCAAGACCCCAGGGCCAGTGGAAACTACAGCCCAAACTGCAGAATCCTATATAAATGCATTCTACGGACATCTCCAGGAATGCATGGATCATGCTATCCCAAACAAAACCAAGACCCAATCATCCAAAGGCAGGCGTCCAGTCTGGTGGACCCTGCCATAAATAAACTGTACAACAGAAGGAGGAAGCTACTACATGATAGAGCAAAATCCCTAATAGGGAAGGCATCTCTGATCAGTACTAGCAAAAAATTACAATCCCTCATAAAATCCTCCAAGGCCAGCTTTGAGAGAAAAATTGCACAGGACACCAAAGACAATCATAAGGCTTTTTCAGTTATGTTAGAAACCTGGGATGCAACTCCCAGACTTGTTCTGAGTTGATTCTAAATGACAAAAAATACACTGAACCCACAGACATCGCCAATATCCTGGCAGACAGGTTCAGTGCAAACTTCTCCACCCCCTCCCCCAAAGAGCAAATATCTATCCTGGCAGACGGCTGCCTCCCAAACATCTCAGATGCTCAGGTGAAGGCTGCCCTCTGCAAAGCAAAAAACACTGCTTCCATGGGACCAGATGGCGTCCCAGGTTGCGTCCTACATGAACTACAAGAGGAACTAATCCCTCAAATAAAACAGCTATACAATCTCAGCCTCACTACAGGATATGTGCCCACAGAATGGCATACAGCAACAGTGGTCCCACTCCACAAAGGTGGAGCATCTACGGACCCTGGAAACTATCGCCTCATAAGCCTGACTAGCTTAGTCTGCAAGGCTATGGAGAGGATCATCATGGAGCTCATAAACAAAGACATTGGGGACCTACAGACACTAGATCCTACCCAGTTCAGCTTTGTCAAGGGCAGATCCTGCCTTTTGAACCTGGTTGACTTCTTTGAAACAGTCACCAAAGCCATAGATGAAGGGAAGGTAGTCCACACAGCCTATCTGGACCTTGCAAAGGCATTTGACACAATACCCCACTCGGGCATCATAGATAAGCTATCCAGCTTAAATATAAACCCCTATGTCACAAGATGGGTCGCAAACTGGCTCAAAGACAGAACCCACAGAGTGAGAGTTGCTGGAGCCATGTCAGACTCAAAACCAGTCACAAGTGGTGTCCCACAGGGTTCTGTCCTGGGACCACTCTTGTTCGGTATATACTTTTCCGAGGTACAGGCAAACGTGGGAGGACTATGGCTCACCAAGTTCACAGACGACTGCAAACTGGGCGCCATAATCAACTCTCCAGCTGACACAAACATCCTTCAAAAAGGTCTCACAGAGACAGATAACTGGTGCCAGCACCATGGTTTAAAGCTAAATGCCAAAAAATGTATAGTCATACCCTTTGGCAAAACAATGTGCCCACAAATTACCACATAGGCGGAAACCCATTAAGTACAGAGAAAGTTATTAGGGACCTGGGGACCCAAGTTGATAGCAATCTCTCCTTTGAAAACCACATTGCCAAAGTGGTTAGAAAGACCTTCTACATAGCCCACCTCATCACGAAGGGTTTCACATCTAGATCAAGAGAGGTAATCGTGCCCCTTTATTCATCCCTCATTAGGCCCATCATAGAATACAATGCCCCTTTTGGGATGTACCTTACCCGACACCTGCAGCAATTAGAAAGACCCCAAAAGTATCTCACCAAGAGGATCAAGGGTCTCAAACAGATGCCATATACTGCTCGGTTAAAAAAACTCCAGCTCTACTCAGATGCATACCGCCTACTTCGAGGCGATCTATGCCTGACATACAAAGCTATGTCAAATCCAGAATTAATGGACATGCTCCACTTCAGTAAATCTAAATCCCTTAGAGCCACACTCGAGGGACTTGAACCTCAGCACAGAAATAAATAGAACTTGCTGGAGGGACAGGTTCATAACCCAGAGGCTCCTTCGCTCTGGAATAGAATTCCAGTTCATGTGAGGCAGAGCACCTCACTGAATCTCTTCAAGAAGAATCTCGATAAGTGGATGGGGGATCATAGGTTTGTCCCAGGGATTACTCCCGTGTCACTATTAGACAGAGGCACAGTAAACTAAACCTTAAAAATGGGCACAGTATACTCAAATCAAGGGGTGGCGTAAGCCATACAGAATTGGGCTAGGCTTATAATTGCCCCAGGGCAGATAGCCTAGTATGAACCTATGAACCTATGAACCTAAGACTTGTGGATCCAATTTCCACTCATGGGGATCCATGATGTTTCTGCTTAGTTCGTCTGCCAGTGTATTTATCTTTCCTGGCAGGAACTGTGCCTGCAGATGTACTTGGTAAGTCAGTGCTGTGTCCCACAAAGTCATGGCCAGTCTGCAAAGAGGGTAAGAATGTGTGCCCCCCTGCTTGTTTATATACCACATGACCATGGTGTTGTCTGTCTTTATCAGTAGTTGTCCCGGATGAAGTAGGTCCTTGAAGGCTGACAGTGCATTTTGAACAGCTAGCATCTCTTTTTGATTGATATATAGATGCATTTGGCTTGTGTACCATGTGCCTTGAATACATCTTCCTGCCATGTGGGCTCCCCAGGCATAATCCGATGCATCTGTTGTTAATGTCTGTGTGGCTGGGGGTAGAGTGAATGGCTGTCCCTTGTTCTGGTGACAGGCCTTCACCCACCATCGAAACTCCTGTTGCAGGCAGGGAATGAGAGTTACCATTGTTTCCAGGCTGTGGCAATGCTGAGTCCAAACACTTTTTAGGTACCATTGAAGTTTCCTCATATGCAGTCTTGCATATGGAATTAGTAGAATGCAAGATGCCATGAAGCCCAAAGCCTGCAGAATTTTTCTTGCAGATAACTGGGCCTTTGTTGCCAACATTTTGAAATAGGTAGTCAGTTGCCTTTGTTTGTCTGGCGTGAGATAAGCCATCTGGGCAGTTGTATTTAAGCTTGCACCCAGGAATATTATCTCTTGAGAGGGTACAAGATTTGATTTCTGTTCGTTGACTGTGTACCCTAGGCATGGTAGTAATCTCTTTACAAACGCCAGATGTTGTAGTAGAATGTCCTTGTTCTCTGCTAGAATGAGGCAGTCGTCCAAGTAAGGGTATATTTGTATTCCTCTTTGTCTGCAGAATGCAATTACTGGTGCCAGGCACTTTGTGAAGACCCTGGGTGCAGCAGATAAGCCAAAGGGCAGTGCAGAGAATTGGTAGTACATTGAGCCAGCTTTGAATCTGAGGTATCTTCTGCATGTTTGTCTGACTGGGACATGCAGGTCTGCCTCTTTTAGATCTAAAGTCACAAGCCAAGCCTTCTTGCCCAACATGGGCAGAAGCTGCTGTAGAGTCAACATTTTGAATTTTGGAATATCCAGATATGTGTTTAGAATAGATAGGTTCAGTATTGGTCTCCAGGCTTTGTCCTTTCTGGGTACCAAGAACAGTCTTGAATAGAATCCTTGTCCCTGCTCTTGCTCTGGTACTTGTTGAATGGCCCTCATGTCCATGAGGGATGAGACTTGTTTTTGTGCCTCTGCCCATTGATGTTTTGGCAGGTCTGGCCAACCGTTTGCCCTTGGCAGGGTATGGAAGTGAAACTTGTAGCCCTGTGACACTATGTTTAAGACCCATTTGTCCTGGGTTATTATGTGCCAATTTTGAGAAAAAAGTGCTAGTTTTCCCCCTAAGGGTGCTGCCAGAAGATATGTGCTTGGCACAGGCAGGGGGAAGTCATTGGGACTGCTTCCTGTATGGCTGTGACATGTCTTCTCCAGTTTTGGAGGTAAAAGCACCCCATTGTTTAGACCTGCATGAACCTTGGGGCTGGTATCTGCCTCTAGGGCGTCTGTATCTGCCCCTTTGTGGCCTGTCTGACACTGGAAAGGACCAGTTCTTTGTAGGCCAGTGTCTGCTAAATCTTGGTGGCTGTACCTGTAAGAAATCCTTGACTGTTTGCATAGATTTAGCTTTGTCCTCCATTTTCTTTAACACCTCTTCTGCTTTAACACCAAACAAAGCATCATGCTGTAAGGGAACATCTAATAATTTTGCCTTAACATGATCAGGTAAAGTTTGTTCCTTTAACCAAGCATGCCTCCTAATGACAGAACCTGTAACTGTGGCCCTGCAGGAGGCCTCCAGAGAATCAAAACCACATTGCAAAGTATGCTTTCCCACTTGTTCAGCTGTATGCAATAAATCCTGCATTTCTTTGTTTTCTGCAAATTCAGAATTTATCAACATTTTCTGTTTAAGCAGTAACATAATATATTGCTGATATTGAGCATATGAAACTGACAATTTAAAGCCCTTATAGCCAAGGTAGCAGAAATGTAAATATTTTTTCCCCATCTGTCCAGTGCCCCAGAATCCCTGTCAGAGGGAGTAGAATGTTTTGCAGTGGAAGCCTTGACCCCTTTGGGACCCTGAGAGATAGTTTATGGGTCAGCAGCAGGGTTTTTGAAAAGGAATTTATGAGAGTAAGGGACCCTGTAGTACCTGTCCGGCTTAACAGGAGCTGGAGATAAGGAGTCAGGGGTCAGACTGGACTCTGAAAATACATCATCTACAATGTCTAACACAGGTGGAATAGCTAGGGGCCTGTGTTGTGGTAGTAAAAGGAAGTCTCTGAGCCTTTTCTTAGATTCTGAATAATCTTGGCTCTCCCAGTGGAAATGCTCCCTCATGGTATGTAAAGTTTCCCCAAAAGAATAATCCTCAGGAGGAGAGGCTGAAGGGATAGATTCTTCAGCATCAGAATCCTCATAGGGAGGAAGAGAGTATTCCTGATCAGAAGAGGAATCAGATGAAATGGAAACCTTATCTGAAGATTCATATTCTGTCTCTTGCCTAGGCCTCTTATCAGGAGGGGGATGGGAACCCCTGATCAAAGTAATTAGGTCTTTGACCATTTTAAGCATCTGTTTTTTAAGCATGGAGGCCCGTCCATGAGGCTGTTGTACTTGTTTCTTTGTCTTTAAAGGTGCTTTAGGCTTTGAATTTGAAGCTGGAGTCATTTTAACATATAATTGAGTAGGTCTGAAAATACCCTCAGAAGCCGATGCCTGCTCAGTGGCTCCGGACCCATCTGAGGGAATAGTTTCCGAAGGTCCAATACTTTGAGCTTCCAGCGGCCTGGTCGACTCCACGTGGGTGCTGGTAGCGGCCTGCGAGTCTAAAGTAGCAGTCGTCAGGGGCTGCGAAGGCGCTTCACTGAGAACTGGCGAAACGGTGACTGGCTTAGAAGAAGCCTTGTCGTCGGTTTTGTACCTCGGATGCCTGTCCTTTTCTTTGCGTTTCTTGTGAATTCCGGTAGTCGGATGGCTATCCGACGACATTGTATAGTTAAATCTTCTGCCAAAATAGTGAAATGCAAAATCGTACTGATGCTTAATAGTGTTGGTTAAATCTAGCACAAAACCAACAACTAGCAACGTTGTGATCAGGGCCTAGGCAAGGAATACAGTAAGAATGAAAGTCCTTATGAGGTATTTGCTTCCCACAAGAAATACAATTATTAACTTTTCCTGACATCGGTCTGGAGCAAGAAAAAAGTTTCCCCAACAGGGTACATAGTTTTTAGTGAAGACTTCGGATCTGAAATTCGAACAAGAAAATCTCAGGAGTCGGACGACCGGCACTTGTGAACTGCTTTTGCTTTGGGGACCGTGCAGCAAGAAAGAATGAAGAAAATGGCATCGGCTGCATCTTTTATACCCCTGGCACACTGACGTCAGGGAAGAGACGACAGCAACCAACGCCAGACCAGGACTTTGGAATTTAGGCCGACTGCGGGTAGCCTGCCAGCAGGATAACCCAATTGTAATGACTACAACAGAGAAACATGAAGAACATCTCCCTGGTCAGCCTCAGTAAGAAGCTGAGATCCCTCATAAAATCCTCCAAAGCTAGTTATGAAAACAAAATCGCCACTGATTCTAAAGACAACCACAAAGCATTCTATAGCTATGTCATGAATCTCAATGGCAACACTCAGATCTGCTCTGAGTTATAGCACAATGGCACTAAATATACAGAACCAACTGATATTGCCAATATCCAGGCAGATAGGTTCAGTGCTAACTTTACCCTCCTCTCACCCCCTAGAGGGCCCATTTCTATACCAGAAGAATGCAAAGTTCCTGTAATCACGGCTGCACAGGTAAAAAACAAACTCTCCAAAGCCAAGAACACAGCATCCATGGGACCTGACAATATCCCAGGCTGCGTTCTACACGAACTCCAGAATAAACTGGCACCCCACCTAAGTACCATGTTCAATCGGCTCTATGTTAAATGTTCGAACACCAAAATGTCAAACATTACATGGTCGAGACCAAATATTCGACATTTAGGTGTTGGAACATAAAAAAAAAAAAAAAAAAAAGTAAACACAGAAAAAAACACTTGAATAGTGTAGGCAGGGGAGCAAGTCCCCCTGCACCCCCCACATCCCCCCTACATAAATATACCAAGTCCGAGACCACACTTCAGTGCAGAAAAGGGAAAATCTCCCTATTTGCACCGTACGGTGCCCTTGAAAGTCTATCTTCGAGCACTCAATATTTCAAACGTTTGGTCTCAACCACGCAATGTTTGAAATTTTGAGCGTTCGAAGATTTGACAGATACCCGTTAAATCATAGCCTCACCTCAGGCTTTGTGCCCACTGAATGGCACACCATGACTGTTATCCCACTCCACAAAGGGGAAGCCATGATGGACCCCGAGAACTACCGTCCCATTAGCCTGACAAGCCTGGTCTGCAAGGCCATGTAACGTATCATCATGGAACTCATAAACAAAGACATTGGCAATCTCCAAACTCTGGACCCCACCCAGTTTGGGTTTGTAAAGGGCATAGCATGTCTCCTAAACCTGATAGACTTCTTTGGAGCAGTCACCAAAGCCATAGATGAGGGTAAGGTGGTTCACACAGCCTATCTATATCTCGTCAAGGCTTTCGACATCATCCCCCACTCTGGAATTATAGATAAACTCACTAAACTAGGTATAAATCCCTATGTCACAAGATGGGTTGCCAACTGGCTCATGGACAGAACCCACACTGTGAAAGTAGTAGACTCCAAATCCGACTTCAGACCAGTGACAAGTTGAGTACCACAGGTTTCAGTCCTGGGTCCTCACATGTTTGGTATCTACTTCTCTGAAGTACAGGCTAACACAGAAGGTCTTTGGCTAACAATGTTTGCAGATGACTACAAACCAGGAGCCATAATCAAAACTCCTAACGATGTGGACATCCTACAAATGGGCCTCACTGAGACAGATGCCTGGTGTCAAAGCCATGGCCTCAAGCTCAGTGCCAAAAAGTGCATTGTCATCCCCTTTGGTAAAAACTCTGTACCCATGAACTACCACATAGGTGGTAGTCTACTTAACACCGAAAGTGTGATAAGAGACCTTGGGACGCAGGTGGACAGTAGTCTCTCCTTTGATAATCACTTCGCCACAGTGGTCAGGAAATCCTTCCACATGGCACACCTCATCACAAAAGGTTTCTCATCCAGAAAAAAAGAGGTCATTGTTCCCCTCTACTCATCACTCATTAGACCCTTTATAGAGTACAAGGCCCTTTTTGGTATGTTCCTCCCAAGACATCTACAACAACTGGAAAGGCCACAGAAATACCTGACAAACAGGATTACTGGCCTCACACAGATGCCCTACACAGATCGTCTCAAAAAACTTCAGATTTACTCCGTCGCATATCGCCTACTCAGAGGCAATCTCTGCCTAACATACAAAGCTATGTCAAACCCAGAGCTGTTGGACATGCTCCACTTAAAGAAATCCCAATCCCTCCGAGCTACACGCTGTAGGGACCTAAACCTTGTCACCACAATAAACAGAACATGCTGTAGGGATAGATTCCTATCCCAGAGACTTTCCATACTCTGCAACAGACTACTTATCTATGTCAAACAGAGCTTCTCATTAGCACTCTTCAAGAAAAATCTTGATGATTGGATGGGAAATAGGAAATTCACCCCGTGATCACTTCTGTGGCTCTGCTCGACAGGGACACAGGAAAATAATTTTCTTTGGTGGCAAAAGCCAGGGTAACTTTTTGAACAAACATACTGGAGCATTTAACAGGGCTATGTGTGGCTGTTATTACAATGAAATAAAACCATAAAAACTGAAAGCAATTTTTTGAACATGAAAATGAAAAATCCTTGTTTCTCTTCTGCTTTGTTACTGTTGTAACATCTCCAGCACATCACATTTGCCTTAATAAATGTCTTAGCAATCATGTAAGGAGTATACTATGATCAATGCAAAACTGTCTATGCAAGTGATTTAAAAACAAGAAGTTAAATTAACAGGGGATCATAAATATTTTTATTATTGTCATCCAACTTAGGGAAAGATGTTTATATTAAGCAGTTCTGGTATAACTAAGGTATACCAACTCCATTCATTAAAAAAAATCAGTTTTATAAATAAAACATTTGAGTTAGACCTAAAAAACTTCCTTAGAACATTTCTGAATAAATTATTCAGTCTTGAAATACTGTTTTCATATTGTAGCATCAGTGAATGTGATTTTTAATAATATATTTTTACATATGCTGAATATCATCTGGTATCTGGTGTCCACCAAATATTTTGTGCAAGTCTCATACTCCCTGGGAACACACCCCTCACCATAGGAGAATGAAGTCAGGCAAGCTGGGTAAGTGACTTTCTTTAATGTTTAATTCAGATTCTCTGTCTTAATCTTTTTTAAAAAAATGGCAAATCAAAAATGCCCAGCAAATATACAGTGCAGCCAAAATAAAGGTATGCAAACTTGTTTAGTTTTCCTTTTTCGCCCTTATTTCCCATATTTATATTTGGTAATAAAGGTGTGGCGAATAGCTGGACTATAAGAGGAGATCTGAAGCTGGCTACAGCAATTTAACATGACAGCTTAATCCTTAACACTCTTTAGCTTAATGTACTAATTCTCTCCAGGAAAGCTTTATCAGACTTGATGGCATACTGTATAACACCACCATAAGCTACGATCAGATAAACATTGTTAAAAATGTTATATTTACATTATTTTAAGGAGTCCTGAAGCAAAATGTGAGCACGACATTCACCAAACTTGCTTTGCATTTCTGATTTACTAAACCCAGAAACCATTAGAGTTACAAGGAATGCCTGACCTCATGCTTCATTTGCATGTTTAAATGGATATTCAACCTAATGTTTCAGCTTAAGCATTTCCTGTTATTATGCAAGTTTTGTTTTCTTTTGTGGCTGATAAAAATTGACAGACAGCATTCATGTACATATGGAACAAACATGCACCTATCTTGATGATGTAAATTTCTATAAGCATATGTAGTTTTAGCAGTTTGGATTCCAAATGTGAAACACTAGTGATTTTTAACAGTGTAAATGCCTTATAACCAAGTGCAAAGAAGACTTTAAGGTGACTTAACAAGGAAATATCAGCAATTAGCACACAAAGCACATCTAAGGGCAGCAGGCATGTTCTTGAGACCCTAGTGATCAGGTAGTGAAACATTTGAAGTATTTGTAAATAAAATCATTTATGATTCTCGTTTTTAATGCTTGGACAATTCAAACAGGAGAAGCTATTTAGGAAATTAAAACGCCAACTCGCAAAGACTAACAACAGCTTCCCGAAGAGTACGTTGCACTTTGTGCAGTTGCATAAGGGTGGGCTACAACATAAAACGAAAGACTAGTATGAAATTATACTCGGGCTGTAAAGAAACTAGCATTAAAAGTATCTATCTGCATCTAACGTACAGCCCTTGGCTACTATGAAATAATGGCTGATAACATCACTTCCATGGCGGTCAGTCTTTATTTGGTTTGGGAAGCCAAAATTCCTCCCAACAGTTCCCCACTTATAAAACAGTGCAATCTTACATGACAAGGCAAATGGAGGTGGTATGTTTACTAAAAGGCTGAGGAGGTAATAAGTTTACTAAAAGCTGAGGAGGTAATATATTTACTAAAAGTTTCCAGTCAGCTTTGGGTCAGACTCTGTTACAATATTATCACTCAACAAACTGTCTCTGTTAATTATGATTGTATGATTACCAGAGCTAATTGTATATAAGGGTCTATGAAATTTAGCAACACACTAAAACACCTGAATTTATCCTCTGCCCATACTAGGCAATAGTAATATGCTTGTGAATATTTCATTAGGCTTATGTTTTTTGTTTCTTTTTGTTTTTAAAAGTTATGATGACTGGCCTGGGAAATACCTGCATTGCCATATATCGTAAATGTCACTCAGAATAAGCTAACTAGAATATTTTGTCTCAGCCTCACTTTGGGATATAAGAAATCTATTACAAAACATGTCAATAACATACCAACAACTGATTGTAAGTTTTTCACATTAGTTGTTCTCTGCATTAAATATGGCATCATCTCCTTTAACATGAAAGGATTAAGTAGATGCATTGGAATAACCATTTCACGACACTTAAAAGAATGCACATATAATATTAACAAGTCAGTATGGTTTCCACTGTCTCTCTCTTCACAAATGAATTATGTCTTGTCTCCGTCTCTCTCTGTAAAACTATACACATCCCAGCAACAGTCAACACTTGGCTAATTGTCCCAGCACTGCCCCAAACTTTGAAGAAATCCCAAACAACGTGATAGGCAAGCTACTAACTTAAACATCCATGGACTAATCTTGATTGATTCGTTTGGACAGATGTAGCACTTTAAAGACAGTCTTAAACAAACTTGACAGACACTTGATCTTAATAACAGCTCTCCAGAATGTCTGTAGCTATCTGGCATCAACTCCCGTTCAATCCTCAAAATACACAGTTAACTGGTAACTAAGCCAAATCCTAGCTGCTTTGACTCATACCTTTTAATGAAGCAGCCACTAGTTCAATCTATACTCCCTGCTTTTTGTTGATGGCATTATTATAATTTTAACTGAATAAGAAACACCTTTAATACAAACAAATACCATTTTTTATAACATGTCCATAATGTGCCCATTATTACAGGCTCTGATACCAAACACACTAAGCCTTCAGCTCTTATAATTAATTTTACTCAGTCCTTGAAACAATAAATTGGACATTTTTTTGTGTGTGTGGGGAAAGTCTTTGTTTACCTACCATCTATTATTACATTGATTCAAGTTCAATTAGCTAATAATAATCATAAACATTCTACAAGAACATGCTTTGTTTAGCTTAGCATTTACTATCTAAATTTCTTTACTGTTTTTCTGCCTGATACTGTATATGCTTTTGATCATTTCGTATGTTTAAAATATTTTAAACCAGTGTTTTTGCCATGTGACCTGGTTAGTTGGTGGAGTATACCAGCTCGACAAACCATAAATAAATAAATAAACCACAATAACAGCTCCTGTAAGCAAATGCAAAGGCAATGGGAAGTAATTTTCATGTTAATTCAACTAAGAGTAATGAAACAAAATGTACTTAATAAAATATATTTAAATGTTGTGCAGATGGTCTTAGGAGACCAGCCCCCCCCCATATACACAGAAATATTGTGAGTAATCAAGTGAAACGTTTTTCTAATATAACTAGTGATGATTTAGTTTTCACTGATGCATTAAAAACTATAGAAAGTGATTTTAGGCATAGAGGCTATTGCAATAGAGATATGCGTTCATTGGACACATTTGAACGTACACATCTAAGACGTCCTTTTATTAAAAAACAAGGCAGCATAGATGAGAGACCTATAGTGAGGAATAATGATAAGAGGAGACTAGTGATACCCTTTACTAATAATAATACTTCTATTGTCAACATTATTAAGAGACATTGGAACATTTTACAGTTAGATGATGGTATAAAAGATTTAGTGGGTGAAAAACCATCCTTTAGCTATAAGAATACTAAATCTTTAAAACGTATGCTTTGTTATGAGAGAGTGCCTAAAAATAAGATCTCCTCTGAGAGAAAGGGTACATTTGCGTGTCGCTCTTGCAACCAGTGTATATATATAATGAAATCTAATGTTTTTATACATCCGGATACTGGTGTTAAATATGAGTTTAATGAATACGCTGATTGTAAGTCAAGAAATGTGATTTATTTAGCATCCTGCATAAAATGTTATTGTTTCTATATAGGAAAGACTAATAGAACCTTAAGAGAAAGGATACGAGAGCATTTGTATGCTATACACAGAGAGAATGAAGGGAATGCCCTAGCCAAGCATGTACTACAAAATGACACCACACATGCCTTTAGATTTTTAGTAATAGGACAGTTAACAGAGACTGAAAGACTTGGTAATATTGGCAATAAGACAGAAAAAGCTGAGGCAAAATGGATAATTAAGCTATCTGCGAATAAAGGTCATGGTCTCAATGATAAATTTTCATTAAGACCATTTTTATTAGATACACCTTTGAAACATTAAACATAAGTCTCACTATGCAATATGTGTTTTAGTATGTTTTAATATTTTACTTCTACTATTCATTTATTAACATGAGATCTTTATGATATATTTACATAATTTTTATGGAAAGGAAATGATGTATTTTTGTAACTTACATGTGACTTGCTAATGTGTTTTTCATTGGTGTTTTACTTATATATAAGTTGATTTAAATTTTATGGTTTGTTGAAGTCTGATGAAGCGTTCCAAGCAACGTGAAAGCGCTTACTTATTCGAATAAAGGACTTGTCTTTTCATTCATCTGGTTTTGCTTCGTTTGTTGTGGAGTATCATCCTCTTCTGATTTTGGATTTAGCTAATAATAATCATAAAGCATTCTACAATAACATGCTTTGTTTAGCTTAGCATTTACTATCTAAATTTCTTTACTGTTTTTCTGCCTGATACTGTATATGCTTTTGATCATTTCGTATGTTTAAAATATTTTAAACCAGTGTTTTTGTCATGTGACCTGGTTAGTTGGTGGAGTATACCAGCTCGACAAACCATAAATAAATAAATAAACCACAATAACAGCTCCTGTAAGCAAATGTAAAGGCAATGGGAAGTAATTTTCATGTTAATTCAACTAAGAGTAATGAAACAAAATGTACTTAATAAAATATATTTAAATGTTGTGCAGATGGTCTTAGGAGACCAGCCCCCCCCCACACCCCCCACACACGGCATTAAATTTTACTCAGGTTCCTGCAGCATATGCTTAATCACATAGACTATCATGGACACCAAACCAGAGACAGAGAAAAGTGGCTCAGCTACTCAGATTTATGGCTACACTAGAAAGGTGCATTACTATAGTCCAGTGAACTCCTGTACTGACACAGTCATTGCAAACAAACCAGTTGTGTCAACTGCATCTCCACTTGCTGACTTGACAGTGGTTAATTAGAAATATTTGCTACCTTTTAATAATTTTTCTCTTCCCTATTCAAGCCTCTAAATGTTCCTATTATATAGAGTTTAAAGCAAAACTTGCTGGCTAACGTGTTTTGCATGTGGAGCTCGGGTCTTTTCCAATAGCAATCGTCTAACTACAGACCAGTTTTTTTAACTATCACAGTCTGTATGGCTGTACATCCATTAAGTCAAACATTTTGTAATTGCTAAGTAACCGACTGTTCATAGTCGAACAAAAAATGTCATCCTTGACTAGTTCAGTTACTGTTAAGTTAATTTTATTACTGGTCATGCTTAGTTCAGTTACTATTTACTTAAGTTCACCTGAATGTTCTCTTCAGTAACAAAGGCAGAAGCTCATTTACTTATGTTGACCAATCAGTTCTGACTGATAGGATAACTCTTGTGGCAGTAAAGGGACTGGACAGTTTACTGAGTACAAAGATGTGAGACTAGCACAACTCAGTCGTCAAGTAGCAACAGGAAGGACATGAGCAAATGCATTTCTAGATTTTCATATTTCAAGTTATACTTCTTGTTCTTATAAAAAGAAATGTGGAATAGTGCTGTTCAAAATATAGCAAATGCATAACCTTGGGGAACATAAGCCTGCAGGACAAATTAAAATGTACTTTTATTTGAACCATCAAAATATTACTTTAAATCAGTGAAAAAGCACTCAGCTTTAAAGTTTCTTTCTACGGCGCAAAGGATTAAGGCTATGAGCTGTCAACAGTCTACTTCCTATGGTAGAGGGTTTGAATCTTCCTACCTTCATGTACATATTGTGTGATATTAAGTCACTTAACTAGATAGGGATTTGGAGCAATTTGGGGGTTTGGACTAAGGTCCTTAATGGTCTCCTGGATTGCATGTCTTGTAACTACCTATAAATCTTTAAAAAGAATGGCTGTCTGTAACCACACATTTCATATTAGCCCAACACAGCACAGAGCAATCACAAAACAGGGCCAAAAACAGTAAGACTGAGAGTTGCCTCACTTCAAATGCAACTTGCACAGAAGACACTTTTGGAGCAGGTGTTGCAGTTAACATCATTGCTTGTGCCGACAGGATATACATTAGTTATGATACCCAGTTTCTCTTCCCATTTTAAACATCCCACTGCTCTGTCATATGAGTCTACTGCATTTGATTGACAAACTAAATTGTCGAAACCCGTTATGTTCAAGACCATATGACTGACAACTTAGTCTGTTGACGGTTTTGACTAAAATCATGTTGCAGTGGGGACTGGGGAACAGCCCCTTCCTCCTACTGTAGTAGGGTCTCAGAGTTGGTATATATAATTAACAGTGGGTGTGCAGGGTGAAGGAGGAACTGTCCCCTTAAAAACATTGTTTTGCTTGCTTGCTGGTGTTGTTTGACTTGTTTCATTGATCAATGAATCGAACTGTTGATCCTGTGTTCTTGACAATTTTGTTTGTCGATCAATTGAAATATATCCCTGTCTTATACATGTCAATAGCCAGAGCACATGGTGATATGAACAAAAATATTCATAACAAGAAGGGCACCAACACAGACTCCTAAATGTGTCTAAAAATACCATAATTATTCCTAGAATAAAAACTCATTCTGTTGCTACCTTCTGAATGCTCATATTACAAGCTGCACACACTGTCAAAAATATTAGAGTAACAATGGGGGCTCTGTGTGCTGTTACTGTTCCACCCCCAAACGTGTTTGTGCACACATATTGTTATAGGCTGTTGTGAGCCACTGATGGGCCTCTAGCCTTCTGCACTGACTGCAAAATAGAATGTAAAAGTGGCTAATTTAAAATGGAATAATCTGGACTGAATGTAGACAACTTAATTTTATTTGCAAATATCATATCCGCATATTACCTTTTTGAATGGCAGCTTCATTTTCACCCAAAGTTCAGCTGTCTTGTACCAAGCAAGTCGATACATATTCTGTTATCAGTTCATCCCAAACAGCATCCGGCTGTCTAGTCATACAAGAGAAAAATGAAAGAACCATCCCTTCTTTGAGAAATGTTTAGTATTTAGTATTTAAATTAATTTTCTCATTAAGCACAATTACCTATTCTGGTATGTCAACCCGTCTTCACATTGCAGGTACAAATCTATGGGACGTGTCCACATTTAGAACAGGCTGAAATGGCTCTTAATTATACTACTGGTTTTAAACATATTATATTTGGGAATGGGTTCTTAGTTTGTCACTTAATTATGCAGAGATTAACATAACTAGCACAAAATATCCTTTAAAGTGAAATAATAGAGGATGCATCTTTTAACAATGGCCTCAGCTTTATGACTGTCCAGTGTTTGTATGGGTTTTCATACACATGATTACAATCACGTTTTATTTTTGTGTGATAACAGGCATTTCATCACTGTAACTCAGTTGCTGAAAATTGCTTTGACACATCCAAGTGTTTAAGCGGGACTGGCAGAGGAGTTGTTCTTTGCATGCATGTGGCTTGGTAAAGCACAATCGCAAGTCAGTGGAAGAACCTGTTGCTGAAGGTTCAGCTACTCACCTCACCGAGTAGACAGATAACTGTAATCCCTACCAAAGAAAGTCTTTGGAAAGTATTCAAAATGAAGCAATCATTCTGATATAAGAATTAAGACCTCCTGCTCTGATCACCTGAAAATATACCATAAAATAGGACGCATAGGATCATAACTGTCTTATTCTACCTCTAGCAGTGAAGGCCAGCATGACGTAGGTAGTTTGGTACCTAAAACTTTCCTAGGCCACCTAACTTCTCCCCTTACCCACAATTCTCTGTGCCAAGTACTTCTATTCAAACCTCTGTCAGCCTGTATAAGGCAGAGCAAAGAAAAAGTGTAAAAGTTGCGGAACATACCGCAAAATGACGAGGAGCTGTAATCATAGAGGAAGATGGCCCTGGTCCTAGAAATGTACCATTACTGAAATACATCATTTTCACATGCAGTAGAAGCAGTCCATTGTCTTCTACATCAGGGACATAGCATCAAGACCTACTTGCTGGCTGGGTCCTTGAAGAGGATTTCCCTAAAGTCAACACCTACCAGATAGACAAAAATAATAATATCAACCACCACAAACATGGCAAGAGAGAACTTGCCGACTCAGTCCCCAAAGGTCAATATCCAATTTTCATTATACATACCCCCACAGTAAGGTTATTTGACTAACAGCAAATGATATAATATTCCAGAATGCAATGTTTGAACAATCAGAGAATACGCTCAGATCTGTGAATTAATGTGAGAGTGCCTAAATGCAGTGTTAAAGACTTCAGAAAAAAATACCCAATACGAGGTATACAATAAGGCAGTGGCAACATTCCTTGATAATGAAGAGGAATCTAATAAGCTGGCAGACAGCTGTCTAAAAGGCATTGCTACTGGACAATATGCAACCAATAAGCTGACAGGAATGGAGCAAACCTACAGACAATAGACCAATGGAGAAACGACTGTATACCAAAAAAGTAAGGTAGAGCTAAGGGTCCTCCTGGAGAAAGGTGCAAAGGCAGGACTGATAAATAGAAGGGGTGAAGGACAGACAAAATTAGGAAAACAAGTTCTGCTCAACTTGGAACAAAACACAAGGTGCTCATTACAAGATCAGGCAAATGACAGATTCATGTTAAACATCAACAACTATACATTTAAAAAGGTTAAGGAGGCATTTCCTAAAGGAGAAACTAGCTAGTAAAAAAAAAACTTCTGTTTTCTCTGTAGAATTCTACAGGAGTCCAAGAGCCAGACTGAGGAATAACCACAACTGAGTCTCACTTACTGCACAATACATCTATAATACTTTTAGACAAACATTGGAAGACTTTTAAATAAAACTGTAAAAATATGTCTGAAAAGAAAACACTGCATAGCATGGTGAAGAGAAAACTTATTTAGAAAGCTGCAGTGTATTCTGTACCTAAGTGATTTAACAAGAAAAATCAAATTAAAAACAAACTTCTATGTAAAGCAAATGAGGTGCATTTGAAAGAAGATGCATTTTTCACCACTGCAGATGTAAAAAGCGTACCTAACAGGTAAGAACTGTTTAAAGAATGGGCAGTTGTCGAATAACATACAGTATCAATGCCCAAACCATGCAAGACAGCAGACATTTTCAATGCATTACTCTGCAACCTCAACAGTAATTCAGTATCTGTGGTTAAAACCAAATTATAACAGATATCAAATCTGTGGTTTAGGAAGAATCAAAACTAAAACGGGCTCCAAGGAAATTAGTTTTGGCCTGGGAAACTGCCAAGTACACAACACTGAAATCATACTCTTTCATTACCAAGAAAAAGGCAGCAGACTGTTTATAATAAAATTCAAACTTCAATAGCAACAAACATGACATAGCAAATTTCTAAAAATCAATAAAATGTATACATCCAATTTTCTTCATATGTCTTTCTATTAAACAAGACAATATTCAAAGAAATGAATGATAGTTTCAAATAAGATAAAAAATTTACAAGTACCCGACTCCCCATGTGTTTTAATGACACTAAAAATTTAGAAAGACCCTGCAGACGGGTCATGATTGAAAGCATCTAAAATGGTTTATTCTACTTACCCAATCAATCAATCAATGTCATAGATCCTCCACTGGATACAACACCTCACTACCCTGTGAAATCATACACACATATGACTATTCCCTACACCAGCAGATCTGTAAATGCTGAACTGTACAAAAAATATATACATCTGTGACAGTGGTGGATAAAGAGAGCTATTACTCACAGTGATCTGTTTATAGTGACACATTTTTTCTTTAAAATTATGAAAAAACACATTTTCCCAGATTTTCGTATTTTGCATTTTTTTCAGGTTTCACTACGTAGGTCTCAAATATATCCCAAATTTCATTTTGCATAACAGTTTTAGGAACATTTGGCACTACAACATTCTTACACACAAACATGCACACCACCACACTCTCTGGTGCCCTGCCTCTGCCTATAAGGCATCTGATTTAGACAAAATGATAGGCCACAGTTAGGCATGTAACAATAGCTGTAAATCTTGATTCCAAAACCTGGGTCACCAGGAATGACCCGTTTGTGACTAAAGTAATGCAGTTTATGTAGGAGCATAGCAGGCAGGTGAATGATAAATAAATAAATAAAGTATGCAGTGCTGTGTTTTAGGGCATGTAACTCCCCCAGGCACAGCACTGCACAACAATATTGACTAAATTCTGGCAACGGTATGTGTAGCTACTGCAAACAGCACATACTGGATCTTACAACGGTAGTCCACTCCTCCTGCCAGGTGTGTGATACATAAAACTCCACCTCATCATCGACCAAGAAGTAAATACAACCCTCAGCCAGACATCAGTACCACATCACAACGCTGATGGCAACTGAGTGTGGGACTGCTACTTCAAACTACTTTGCAGGTAAATGCAGAGTGCCGATGTCTGTAATTAATTCTTAATCAGGATTCTGAGCAGAACCGTCTTTGTGAGCATTCACTGACAAACAGATGAGTTGTGTGCTGTAAGGATAACATTAAGCTGCTCACTGACTTTCTGGATGTGTCACTAATTTAAATTAGTTAGGTCTCTATTTTGATGATTACTACCTTTTCTCAAAATAAAACAATATATTTCTTACCAAAATATGAATTTCTGTAAGGCAGTATACACCTCTAAAATCCTGCAAATTATTTTGCAGTTCTTTAGTATCAAGAGTTACAAATGACAGTATTATTATATATACTTTTTCATTAATCTCATTATACAAATATGCTTCAGCTATAACATCATACGTTTCTGCAGCATTTAGAGATATGTGTGGAAAAATTTCATAGGTTCATAGGTAGGTACTAGGCTATCAGCCCTGGGGCCTACACAAGCCTAACCAAAAATGTACCATGGCTTTCACCACCCAAGAAAATTATTTTCCTGTGCCCCTGTCAAGCACAGCCACAGAGGTGATCCCCGGCGTGAATTTCCAAACAAGATTTTTCTTGAAGAGTGCTAATGAGTAGCTTTGTTTGATATAGATAGGTAGTTTGTTCCAGAGTATGGAAAGTCTCTGGGACAGGAATATATCCCTACAGCATGTTCTGTTTATTGTGGTGACAAGGTTTAGGTCTCTAGAGAGTGTAGCTCGGAGGGATTGGGATTTCTTTAAGTGGAGCATGTCCAACAGCTCTGGGTTTGACACAGCTTTGTATAAGTAGGCGATTTGCAATGGAGTAAAGCTGGAGTTTTTTGAGACGGTTGCATAGGGCATCTGTTTGAGGCCAGTAATCCTCTTTGTGAGGTATTTGTGCTGCCTTTCCAGTTGTTGTAGATGTCTTGTGAGGTACATACCAAAAAGGAGCATTGTACTCTATAATGGGTCTAATGAGTGATGAGTAGAGGGGAACAATGACCTCTTTTTTCCTAGATGAGAAACCTTTTGTGATGAGGTGTGCCATGCAGAAGGATTTCCTGACTACTGTGGCGATGTGATTATCAAAGGAGAGACTACTGTCCACCTGTGTCCCAAGGTCTCTTATCACACTTTTGGTGTTAAGTAGCCTACCACCTATGTGGTAGTTCATGGGTACAGAGTTTTTACCAAAGGGGATGACAATGCACTTTTTGGCATTGAGCTTGAGGCCATGGCTTTGACACCAGACATCTGTCTCAGTGAGGCCCTTTTGTAGGATGTCCACATCATTAGGAGTTTCGATTATGGCTCCTAGTTTTCAGTCATCTGTGAACTTAGTTAGCCAAAGACCTTCTGTGTTAGCCTGTACTTCAGAAAAGTAGATACCAAACAGGAGAGGACCCAGGACTGAACCCTGTGGTACTCAACTTGTCACTGGTCTGACGTTGGACTTAGAGTCTGCTACTTTCGCAGTGTGGGTTCTGTCAGTGAGCCAGTTGGCAACCCATCTTGTGACATAGGGATTTATACCTAGTTTAGTGAGTTTATCTATAATTCAAGAGTGGGGGATGGTGTTAAAAGCCTTGGTGAGATCTAGATAGGCTGTGTGAAAAACCTTACCCTCGTCTACATCTTTGGTGACTGCTTCAAAGAAGTCTATCAGGTTTAGGAGACATGATCTGCCTTTTACAAACCCGAACTGGGTGGGGTCTAGAGTTTGGAGATTACCAATGTCTTTGTTTATAAGTTCCATGACGATATGTTCCATGGGCTTGCAGACTAGGCTTGTTAGGCTAATGGGGCAGTAGTTCACAGCGTGTGTGGTGGCTCCCCTTTGTGGAGTGGGATAACCATCTTCTGTGCGCCACTCAGTGGGCACAAAGCTTGAGGTGAGGCTATGATTGAACATGGTGCTTGGGTGGGGTGTCAGTTCATTCTGTAGTTCGTGTAGAATGCAGCCTGGGATGTTGTCAGGTCCCATGGATGCTGTGTTCTTGGCTTTGGAGAATGTGGTTTTTAACTTTGCAGCCGTGATTACAGGAACTCTGCATTCTTCCGGTTTACAGATGAGCCCTTTAGGGGGTGAGAGGGGGGTAAAGTTAGCATTGAACTTATCTGCTAGGATGTTGGCAATATCAGTTGGTTCTGTATATTTAGTGCCATTGTGCTGTAATTCAAAGCAGAGCTGAGTGTTGCCATTGAGATTCTTGACATAGCTATAGAATGCTTTGTGGTTGTCTTTAGAATCAGTGGCGATTTTGTTTTCATAACTAGCTTTAGAGGATTTTATGAGGCATCTCAGCTTCTTACTGAGGCTGACCAGGAAGTTCCTCCAATCATGGGATTTTACTCTTTTTTTGCAACAGTTTCTTTCTTCTGTTGTAGAGATTGTTTATGGCAGGGGACTACCAGATTGGCTTCCTTTTTTTCGAGGATAGCATCTTGGTTCTGTTAGGGAAAGCACGATCCATGCACTCATAAGTGCTTATAAAGTACATTTGTGTAGGATTCAGCAGTCATACCTCTATTGTCCACCTGCATGGTTGTCGTGACGTTTGCACATCTGTCTTAAGAAGCATGACGTTTACTTTGGAGAAATTTTTTTACAGTGGTTTCCCTAATGGGGGGTGGGGACGGGATGTGGATGTCTAGGGTGATTAGTTTGTGTTCGGATCTGACCAACGAAGAATTGACCTCTGGTGTAGAACACCGGTCGCCCATGTTGGTAATGACCAGGTCTAGGATATTGCTGCCCCTGGCGTGGTTGTGGATAAGTTGATCCAAGGCGTTGGGATTTATGAATTCCAGAAAATGTTGAGCAAAAGAGTTGGTACATGAGTAGTTTTCCCAGTTAATGGTGGGGTAGTTGAAATCGCCCATAGTTAGGGTGTTGGGTTGTACCTAACATTTTCCAGTGTATCAAGAAATGAGGAGTGGGAATGCTGGGGCATGGTGGGGGATCTGTAGCAAGTTACAATTTGGATTGCGGTCTTGCCCAGAGTTAGTTGCACTTGGATAATCTTGGATTCGTTATGCTGAGCAACTAGCCTGGAGGTGTGGATATCCTTAATGAATATGGACACACCTCCACCTTTAGTGTTTCAGTCCAGGTTAGGTGGCCGAAAGGTGTGGTATGAATTATAGCCTGGTAATGCAGGGGTGCTCTCTGGGGCCTTGAATCAAGTCTCTGTCACTGCACAGATGTCGATGTTCTCCATTTTAAGGAGTGCCTTGAGTGAATGCATTTTGAGGTTTAGACTTCTAGCATTGAGTAGCATTACTCTCAGATTTTACTTGCTTGTACCTGTTATTGTGGTGAATTTTTCATTTGAACCTTGCCTACAAAAGGCACTATAGGGGTGGCTAGAGCCTTAGCCAGTATCCAGAATCCCAAGGGCGACAGGTGTAGGTCATCTCTGGCAAAGCATCATGGTCTGTCGATCATGTCATCCCAGGCAGACAGATACTAGATCCCCTTAGAATAACACCAGAAGCTTAGCCAATTGCTGAAGTCAATCATTTTGTCCTTGTACTTTGGTATCATTCTGGGTGATGGCAGGATGCTACTCAGGGCTAGGGTCATACCTGCCTGGGCTACAAGATTGGAGAACTCCTCCATGTCTCTTTTCATTTCATTTAGCCTATGATGTTAGGACATGAACAGAGACACTAGAACATTGTGAACAATATGTTATCACGAAGTGCAGAAACAGTTTGCAAAACTTGTGGACTTCGGTACCAGCCCTCCACTATTCTCTGATATGTGCTACAGCCTACATTATTTGACATACTCTGCTAGACATACATGCCGTGATACACAGCTGCTTTCATTCTAAGTTTACCTTAAATGCAATGCAAACTGAGCTTTGCACAGAACTGCTTCAAGACCTCTAAATATAAAAATTCACAATAGGTATTCATTTGGGTATTCCGTCTCAAACAGATTATAGTAGAAACCTAATTACCTGTGCCTGTTTTGCTGAAAAATTTATTTATAAATCAGTTGTTGAACTGCTGCCCCTCCCCACACAATACATTTTGCAGTACAAATTCCTAAGCATCTTAAATGCACAGTCCATAATTTGCCAAAACTGTGATAAGGGCACAAACTTCATGGAAATGGTCACTATTAAATATGCTGTGTTGTTCTTTACATTTGAAAAGTATGCAGTTGGTCACTTATTCTTGTGTGAAATCAGTGAATTCAACTCCCTTGAACATGTTAAATAACCAAGATGTTTAATCTTCTCTTATTTTTGAATAAACATCTAAGACAAACTACAAATAGAAGCCACAGAGAATAAAACTTTGTAGCCATTCCATCCACCATGTGAATTTTCATTTTCAGCTCTTTTTACACCTGCTGTTTAATTTTCTTGCTGTAAAGATCTCTGTCTACCAGCTTTAACTCACTGTTCATGCTAACAGGTTGTAACACACAGCTTGAATGATAAAACCAGACAAAAATTTGAAAAGTGACTTTCCCCTGGCTTTCAGAACCACAGACTACAACAGTATTTTTAAATTGTTGCCATCCTGTGTTTGGTTTAGTTAAATATGTAAATGTGTTTTGCACTTTAGTAAACAATATGTATGTCATAAATTTAAAAAAAATGGAGAAGTTTGTAAAACAGCAGTAAGAAATCATTAGGTGCAGGTATACAGATTCCTCCAAGACAGCAAAAACAATCAAAGGTAAAAAAGCATGCAGAGAAATCCAAAAGCACGGCTTAAAAAGCAAATAAAACTTTAATTGTACAATTAGGTAAGCGATTTCACGTCTCAAAGGATGCTTCATCAGACCATAAAAATATACATTTTATATATATTTTTTATGCTCTGATGAAGCATCCTTTGAAACGTGAACGTGCTTACCAACTTGTGCAATTAAAGTTTTATTTGTTTTTTTAAGCCGTGCTTTTGGATTTTTCTGCAATTCTGTAGAGACCAAGTTGAAAACTGTGGAAATAGCAGAAACATGGCATGTGCAATTTTCCATTGCCATGGACATGAACCAATCTGCAAGTCAGATTTGTTCACTCATTCTGTTTTATGCAAGAGAACACGGGTGCACATCAAAACATATGGAAGTTACTAATGTGAAATTCCTTGCAAGTGTTGTCTGTCGACGTGGTCGACAGCACTGAGCTGGTATTTGCTTTAGAAATATTCTTGATCAACTCTGTAGTGATTCGGTAATGAAAACGCTCAGGAAAAAAGAACTAACAGAAGGAATATTTGCTCACCACATTAGCTGATATATAACATGGCAATCTGAACTGGGGAATTGCTAAGCATTCCTGTATTGATGTGTTCAAGTATGGTACAATTCTGAATTTCCGCATGTTGCCACACCGAGTGGCACATGTGCCTTATGCTTGAACATGTCACAATGCCAGAGGCAAATTTAGCTTCCACATTTCTCAGATCAGCCCTGGGCACTACATAAGCATGAACTGAAATACTGAGAAATACAATTTAAAATTATACACTTGCCAGATATACAGGAATATCCATCAGCAAATGCTGTATGGAGAGGTCGTTCAAGCACTGGGTGATGGTGGGCAGGGGTTGGTTAAACACAGTACAGAAGGCTTTCTCAATAACAACTGATATGACAAGTACAGAAGCAGTTGCATCTGATTTCAAAGGTCATCTGCAGAAGACAAATGCTTGCAATAATCTCATGTAGCAAATGTCCCTGAATGTTTGGATTCAGAGACAGAAGATGCAAGAGGGCTGAGGCCTGAATACAAGGTACAAAATAAGCCCAAGCTCCAAAAAACACAGTCCAAGCAGTAATGTCCGATGGACATGTGAAACAATGACCAACTGGCCATTAGCATGTGCTATCTAATGGCAAAAGACAATGAATGCAGGAGACAGTACAAACAGAATTTGCACAGCCAGCAAAAATCCTACAGCAAAACAGGCGAAATGTGGTCTGTTTCTGAAATAGCACCATCGTTAGGTAACTTTCAGCTAAATCTTCACAGAATGATTTTATGAAGGTTGCCTTTTCCATGATTTTGCCCAGGAAAAAGAAAAATGTGTTTGATAAATCAAGAGTTTAAAGACAATTTTGAGGCCTTTCAACAAAAAAAAAAAAAAACGAAAAGTTGGTCTGAAGGACACCAGATTACTGTGAAAGCTCAAAAAGATTCCCTACAAATAAAGGCCTTCACTGAAGAGATCCTAGAGGCAGAGCTAAATGCAACAAATGCAGTACTTTGGACAAAGCAGGCACTTGAGGTGCTCCAACAGCAAGGGTTTTGGATATACCTTGGGATTGCCAGCGGATAAGGGTGATCCTTACTTTTTTTCTATGACTGCAAATGCAGAGTCAGGTGGTTAGAGTCTGTCTCCTTTAAATAATGACGTCATCTGTGATGGAGATCACTGCATCTGTAGGTGAGGGGTTTACAAACTACATTTTAAATATACTTGAGTGGGGACACACATAGTACTTCTGTAAATTGGGCTGGGGTTGGTTCATGAGATACAAATTCAAAATTACTCCTGGTTGGATACATATTTCTGCGTGTTTGCAAAGAACTGTTTATGCCTTTTCATATACGCATAATGTAGTTTTGTAAAAGCTGCCTACAGTGCGTTTTTAATATAGTAAAAACCGTTTCTTACCAAATAAGTGGCTGGGTATAATGGTCGAATGGTGTAGGATCAATGCAGTTTTCTAATAAGAAGGGGTGGAAATATCACTTCAGAAAATAAATATGAAAGAACTGAACGTGTAGGATTCAGCAAAGTTAACCTCTGGTTTGGTTTGGGTGACATCTGATAAAAGGAGGACTTGCATTGTTTGGGGAGGGGATGCTGTCAGATGAAGGGACAGTAAGGTGATGAAACTGGGACAGAAACTGCAATGAATACAGGACTCTTGTGTTGTCCATTACGTATGGTGAGTACTTTATTCTTATTAAGCATGACCCGAAAATGATTAAAGCACCGGACGATGCATCCTATGAAAGATGAAATGCTTTTGTAGATGATTAACTTTAATGTACAGTTAGACCCGGAACTAGGCACACTGAGGCAAACTGGACAGCCATCAACATACAATGACAGCATGACATCTTATTTAAATGTGGAGAGCTTCTCACTGAAGAAAGAAGCAACCTACAGGGTATCATTCCCTACATGTTCTATCTAGCAGTACTGACTTCTTTTGGAGCTAAGTCATTGGAATGACTCAGACATAAATAGAAAGGTACATTGTTGAACCACATACCAGATAACCTCTGCCTCAAGGTAACATCCATAAATAAGTCCTTCAATTTGCAATGGAAGGAGAAAAGCTAAGGATCCCATAATAAAAGGTGAGTGTAAGGATAATTCGGAAGAAATCATTGTGGGTAAGTAATGCTTGGCAATCTTAATCTGGTAACCTTTATAGCACCAATATGTGGGTACCAGAGGGGTACAACTATTTCACGATAAAGATTGCACTACAGCAGAAGTGAGCACTACAGCAAACCCGAGGTGAGCTACTGAGGTCAGAAGAAGAGAGATGATGGAGGCTGACAGTGGTGACGCTGAAATGAAGGTTGTGAAAAGCTCAGCCACCTGGGCACAAAAATTACAGGAAAGGTTTAACAAGTGGTTTTGAGTGGTTTAAAGGCAGATTTTAGAGAGTGGGACATTTTTATGTTAGGTGGAATGCAGCAGTCCGAGCCATGGTCAGTTCAAAGACAAGGATTTAAAGCAAACTAAAAATATATTAGTGCATTTTTTATGAAATACAAGCAGATGAGTTTAACCTTGAAAACAAAGGCACTAATATAACATGTCTTTGGCAACACGTAGTAAAGGAAGCTCTAAAATAGGTGATCAAGCTTTTAGTGAAGTTGGTGAATTTGTTGCTAGGATACACAAAAATACATGGATATGATGAAAACATAATAAATCACTCACTACTCCAAAATGCAGAATAACCTTCTATGGGAGAAAAGTGTCACCAGCTCACAACACTGAATGTTGTGTTGAAGGGGATAACAGCAATTGTGGCCAGACATTTGCTGAAACCTTGTTATGTTGGGTCTGACTAACCATAAACAGATGGATTTTATGAAATGAAAACTAAATGCACCTGAGAGTTCAATAAATTAGAATATGGTAATCTGGGGCCTTATTTCATGAAACAGCTTGAGGGTTTTCACACCCTGTTATGTGTGTGTGTGTGTGTGTGTATGTGTGTGCGCATGCGTGTGTGTGCGTGTGTGTGTGCGTGTGTGTATGTGTGTTTGAAGTAGATCAGGAATGGTAGGTGGGTGTTGCTACCACAGATGTTTGTGGGGAGAGTCAGGGTGGACTGAAACTGAGAATGTAACAAATTACTGACACAGTAAAGAATGAAAGTAAACATGTAATGCCATAGTAGGGGTATTAAGTGGGCACTATTATTTTTTTACTAATGTTGATAACCAGGCAGATTAATCTCAAACACAATTTGATTAGGGTACAAATGAAGTATTTGGGAAAGTACCTGCGATACTGTGTATGTCTCTAGGAATGACTCCATGGACTAGGAAAATCAAATGATTTCAGGATTTTAGAGGAAGCCCCATGTACAGGGACACTGGTAGACCTGACTGAGATTTCAGGATTTTAGAGGAAGCCCCTGTACAGGGACACTGGTAGACCTGACTGAGATATCAGGATTTTAGAGGAAGCCCCTGTACATGGACACTGGTAGACCTGACTGAGATTTCAGGATTTTAGAGGAAGCCCCTGTACAGGGACACTGGTAGACCTGACTGAGATTTCAGGATTTTAGAGGAAGCCCCTGTACAGGGACACTGGTAGACCTGACTGAGATATCAGGATTTTAGAGGAATCCCCTGTACAGGGACACTGGTAGACCTGACTGAGATTTCAGGATTTTAGAGGAAACCCCTGTACAGGGACACTGGTAGACCTGACTGAGATTTCCGGATTTTAGAGGAAGCCCCTGTACATGGACACTGGTAGACCTGACTGAGATTTCAGGATTTTAGAGGAAGCCCCTGTACAGGGACACTGGTACACCTGACTGAGATTTCAGGATTTTAGAGGAAGCCCCCTGTACAGGGACACTGGTAGACCTGACTGAGATTTCAGGATTTTTGAGGAAGCCCCTGTACATGGACACTGGTAGACCTGACTGAGATTTCAGGATTTTAGATACAGGGACACTGGTAGACCTGACTGAGATTTCAGAATTTTAGAGGAAGCCCCCTATACAGGGACACTGGTAGACCTGACTGAGATTTCAGGATTTTAGAGGAAGCCCTTGTACATGGACACTGGTAGACCTGACTGAGATTTCAGGATTTTAGAGGAAGCCCCCTGTACAGGGACACTGGTAGACCTGAATGAGATTTCAGGATTTTAGAGGAAGCCCCCTGTACATGGACACTGGTAGACCTGACTGAGATTTCAGGATTTTAGAGGAAGCCCCTGTACAGGGACACTGGTAGACCTGACTGAGATTTCAGGATTTCAGAGGAAGCCCCTGTACAGGGACACTGGTAGACCTGACTGAGATTTCAGGATTTTAGAGGAAGCCCCTGTACAGGGACACTGGTAGACCTGACTGAGATTTCAGGATTTTAGAGGAAGCCCCCTGTACAGGGACACTGGTAGACCTGACTGAGATTTCAGGATTTTAGAGGAAGCCCCCTGTACAGGGACACTGGTAGACCTGACTGAGATTTCAGGATTTTAGAGGAAGCCCCTGTACAGGGACACTGGTAGACCTGACTGAGATTTCAGGATTTTAGAGGAAGCCCCCTGTACAGGGACACTGGTAGACCTGACTGAGATTTCAGGATTTTAGAGGAAGCCCCTGTACAGGGACACTGGTAGACCTGACTGAGATTTCAGGATTTTAGAGGAAGCCCCTGTACATGGACACTGGTAGACCTGACTGAGATTTCAGGATTTTAGAGGAAGCCCCCTGTACAGGGACACTGGTAGACTTGACTGAGATTTCAGGATTTTCGAGGAAGCCCCCTGTACATGGACACTGGTAGACCTGACTGAGATTTCAGGATTTTCGAGGAAGCCCCTGTACATGGACACTGGTAGACCTGACTGAGATTTCAGGATTTTAGAGGAAGCCCCCTGTACAGGGACAATGGTAGACCTAACTGAGATTTCAGGATTTTAGAGGAAGCCCCTGTACAGGGACAATGGTAGACCTGAATGAGATTTCAGGATTTTAGAGGAAGCCCCTGTACAGGGACACTGGTAGACCTGACTGAGATTTCAGGATTTTAGAGGAAGCCCCTGTACAGGGACACTGGTAGACCTGACTGAGATTTCAGGATTTTAGAGGAAGCCCCTGTACATGGACAGTGGTAGACCTGACTGAGATTTCAGGATTTTAGAGGAAGCCCCTGTACATGGACACTGGTAGACCTGACTGAGATTTCAGGATTTTAGAGGAAGCCCCTGTACATGGACACTGGTAGACCTGACTGAGATTTCAGGATTTTAGAGGAAGCCCCTGTACAGGGACACTTGTAGACCTGAATGAGATTTCAGGATTTTAGAGGAAGCCCCTGTACATGGACACTGGTAGACCTGACTGAGATTTCAGGATTTTAGAGGAAGCCCCTGTACAGGGACACTGGTAGACCTGAATGAGATGTCAGGATTTTAGAGGAAGCCCCTGTACAGGGACACTGGTAGACCTGACTGAGATTTCAGGATTTTAGAGGAAGCCCCTGTACAGGGACACTGGTAGACCTGAATGAGATTTCAGGATTTTAGAGGAAGCCCCTGTACATGGACACTGGTAGACCTGACTGAGATTTCAGGATTTTAGAGGAAGCCCCTGTACAGGGACACTGGTAGACCTGAATGAGATTTCAGGATTTTAGAGGAAGCCCCTGTACAGGGACACTGGTAGACGTGACTGAGAGGGAGAAGATTCTACATGCACTACCGACTGGTACAGAAGAGCTATGCATACTCTAGGGGAGAATTTGACACCTCATCCATGACAGCTTGAATTACACCTCCCAAAGAAATGTTTGGCACCAAGGGCAGAAAGCTAAGCCCTCTGATGTTATTGCTGTCCTTATACCTTGTGGCGAAGCACAGCTATACTGGAAGATATCTCACATTGGATATCCATAACATTTCCACAGGAAAACATACATCGTGTGTTACCAGGCATAAACTCTAACTCCTCTGCATCTAGCATGTGTTTATATGGTTTCACACAACTACTTAATAGCCTCACACATTATAGCGGGACACCTCATTCTATTAGACTGCATCCCAGTATGCAGTATCAGACTCTAGTCTGATACACTACCGCAAGTACAATGTCAGACTCTCTCAGTGATCATCTCCCATTCTATGACCAGACATGTCACACATCCAGTTAAACAACATATTTATAAAACAACATGCAACGTTTCCAAGTTTGCCCCAGAAATTTTCATTATAAAAGACCTTAATATCTTGAAAACTATAGAATGCTTTGCAATCATATTAAAAAGCAAATAATTAAAGACAAAAAACTAAACTATAATAACATTCAGAATAATATTAAACACAACCCTAAAACATTTTGGTTGTCACCTCACAGTAAGATGTTGTCCTGTTCGATTCTCAGCTAGAGCGTCTTCTTTGTGGAGACATGCATGAATGGGCGTACCTTCGTTGAAGGTTGTGCATCAGGGCTGGCAACTCGGCACGTACAAATCTACTGCCAATCATTAGCGGAGTGGAGTTCCGCTGTGGGTGACCCCTAACCGGGAAAAGTCGAAAGGCACAACATTAAAGAAACCTTACATCCCAGTCGAAAAATTCAACCCAAACTCCCCTCCCCTCTCCTGATAATGCAGCACTTGAAACTACAATACAGTTAAACTCTTACTTTGTAGTTTGTATAGCTTCTCTAACCAAATCAAAAAGTAAAAAGGTCACACAGACAAACCAGTTAGTAAAAACTATAAGACAAAATCTAGCCAAGCTAGACTTTTCACTGAGTGATACCTTAACCCTCCTGTAAAAGAGACCCATGAGATATATGCCAATGACCACTTAAGGGCATGACGCGTTTCAGCTGTATGGTTTCTCAATAACCACAACTTTTTAGGTCTTTATGGATACATTCAAGCCAATAAAGCCAAACCCCACTAACTGTGTACATGCATGTTTTGGCCTTTTGTTTAGCTTGTCATCACACCATAAGTGGACTGTTTGAGGTCTTTATACCCAGCTGATGTCCTTAACAATTAAGGTGTCTGTAAAAATATCCAATAGGCCTATGGTATCACACAGTAAAAACTCTAGCTTGGCTAGGTTTTTCTTATAGTTTTTGCTAATTGTTTTGTCTGTGTGACCCTTTAACTTTTTGATTTGGATGTTAGTTGGGATATTTTTGCAGACACCTTTACTAACTGAACCCTGGTCCACTGAGGAGGAATTAAGGCTTTATCCCTCTAGGCAACAGCAATGGTGAGGAAGCAGGCACTCTAACAATACTATTTCCTGTGTATTGCCCTGAGGAGGAAGTTTATGATCTCCTTTACATTTTTTGAAATTTCTTTAACAGTCAACAGGGCCAATCCAGCATTAAGAACTTACTGCACAATGTAAATACACAGCAACAGTAACCAAGATTAAAAAAAAAAAAAAGAAAAAGTTTTGTATTAACTTCAGCAGCACAAAAATACAACACACATTCAAGAAAAATCACCATGCAGGTGTCTAAGTGAAATAACAATATTTAAAAAAAAACAAGCAAAATAACAATACACGCTGTAGCTAAAAGGCAGGGAAGAAAAACTGCCAACAAAGAACATAACGGTGCTCAGGACTGAAAAACATGATAAAACACAAAGGTCTAGGGGAAAAAACAGCAAAGAACTTTCCTGACAAGAAAAAAGCTAAAGCACTAAACCAAAATGTCAGAAGCAACAGCTAAGTCAATGCAAAAGATGAAACTTACAGTATCGCTTTGCTGAAAAAATACCTTAAAATTGGGTACAAGTCTAGTGCCTTAACTGTGATGAGGGATTAAAGCCATATTAAGATAATTAGTAGAGGTTTGTAGGGTTTACATGGAACATGAATGAAATTTGTTTGATAAAGTAACAGCATAAAGTAGTGTACACGTGTATAAATCTTACCAGAATTGAAGATATAGATTATGACAGTTTTTAATACAAGAAGTTTAATTTTTTAAACTTCTTCCACACTGATGGTGTTGGGTTATTAAAAAGAGGCTGATAAGATCATGTTTTTATGGAGATGATTGCACTGGGTGCTAGTGGGTATCATGATCCCTATCATTTAAAAAGATTGGCTATGCATTTTATATACTCTTACTTAGGTTAGAATACTAAGTGCAATGATGATGAGAGTTGCATGTGAGAGCTTATCTTGATGGTATATTGAATGAATATTTGAAACGATAAACTAAATTTAAGCAATTTTCTTACATTCAGAACTAGCAAAGCAGAGATGGTAGCGAAAGTGATAGTATTTACACCATAGTCAGAGCATCTGAAAATGGCAGGAGGGACTAAGCTGTCAGCAGCAGACACAGCATGTTGTCGTCTTTGGACAAAAGGCCAGGGACTGGACGCCTGATTGCTGGGCCAGGGTGGAAGGGAAAAAATTAAATTCCCTTTTTCCTTATGGGAGGGAAACTTCTTACCCCCGAAGGCTTGAAAAAGTACAGTTTTGTACCTACCATAAATGTAGATGTCCGAACTGGATAGCATCTGCAGTCATAACAACTGGGTTGTCCTGTCGTCAGGCAGCCCTTCGGTCGGCCGGATTCCAAAGTCCGGGTCCGGCTTCGGCTGATGTCGCACTTCACCGACGTCATCTCTGCTGGTCTTCGGGTATAAAGGCATCAGCCGACGCCATTTTTCTCAGTGTTTCTTGCCCCAGATGCCAGTTGCCCTCTTGGAAGGCTAAATTTTGGGTAAATGCCAATGTTTCCAAAAAGATAGAAGGCAAACACAAAAAATAAGCATGTATGTACATATATACAAACAAATACACCATAAGAGACTCCCCCCCCACCAGCTAGCTATTAGGAGGGTAAATACCCTAGGAGTACCACAGAGGGGAAGGAGGGAGGGTAATCCTGACTGCAGATGCTATCCAGTTCGGACATCTACATTTATGGTAGGTACAAAACTGTACTATGTCCTTCATGGATGCATCTGCAGTGGCAAACCCTGCTCGGGATCTGGAATACAGAGGTAAATTATAATGCTTGGCAAATGTATGCACGGAGGTCCAAGTAGCCGCCTCAATAATGTCCTTGGTTGCCACTCCTCGTAAGGAGGCTGTGGTAGTGACTGTTGCCCTTGTAGAATGAGGCCTTATGTTCTGTGGAATTGGTTTTCCGTGAAAGGAGTAACAGAATCGTATGCAATTTCCTATCCATTTGGAGATTGTCTGTTTGTTCCTTCCCTTCCTGTTGCATAGGCTACAAACAGCTGGTCAGTTTTTCTGTTACTTTTTGTTCTGTCCAGGTAGTAGCGTAGCTGTCTATGTACATCCAAGGTATGCAGCATTCTTTCCCCTCTGTTTTGTGGGTTTGGGAAGAAGGTAGGTAGGTGGATTGCCTGGTTTAAAGACACTCTGGATACCACCTTAGGCATAAATGTAGGATTAGTCCTCATGGACACTCTATCTTGGTGGAAGATTAGGAAGGGTTGTACTGCCATTAGGGCCTGAAGTTCAGAAACCCTTCTTGCTGAGGTTATTGCCAGTAGGAAAGCAGTTTTCCACGATAGATGCTGCAGGTTTGCTGTTGTTGCTGGTTCAAAAGGTGCGAGTGTCAATTTTTCCAGCACAAAATTCAAATCCCAAGCTGGCAATGGTGGTTTCCTAGGAGGTTTTACATTCTTGATCCCTCTGAGGAACTGCCTGAGTAAAGGATGTGAAAAGACAGGTGGATCAAAGCTGTATTCTGCTGAAATAGCTGATGCATGTATCTTGATGGAGGAATAGGACAGGCCTGTATGTAGAAGCTCTGCCAAATACTCCAGAATGTTAGCAATGTCTATATTCGACACATCTTTTCCTCTTTCAGCACTCCAAATGACAAACCTTTTCCATTTTCCTGCATAGTTCCTTCTTGTTGAAGGTCTGCGGGCTTCAAGGATAATGTCTTTAACCCTTTGGGAAAGCTCTGGATTAGTTGCTGCTATGTGATGTTCCATGCAGTCAGTTGCAACGTTTTTAGGTTTGGATGCATGATGCTGTAGTTGTTCTGAGTTAACATCAAAGGCATCAGGGGTATTGACCACATTTCCCGAGACATGCTCCTCAGCAATGGGTACCAGTGTTGTCTTGGCCAGTTTGGAGCTATCAGGGTTATCCTTGGACATTCCTCCTTGATTTTTAGTAATACCTTGTGTATCAAGGGAAGAGGTGGGAATGCATATGCTGTCAGACCTTTCCAGCTGAAGGAGAGCAAGTCCACTTTCCATGCAAGTGGGTGGAATGTCCTTGTGCAGAATTTTTTGAGCTGGTGATTGAGAGGAAGCGAATAGATCTATCTGTGGCATTCCCATTTCTTTGAGATGGCCTTGAAGATGTCCGGGTGTAGCATCCATTCGTGAGCATCCGAGGTGGTTCTGCTTAACATGTCTGCTAGAGTATTCTCCTTTCCTGGTACGATATTGCCTGTAACTGGATGTTGTAGCTGAGCGCCAGGTTCCAAAGGTCCAAAGTCATTCTGCATAGGGGGTATGAATGAGTGCCTCCCTGTTTATTGATGTACCACATGACTGTGGTGTTGTCTGTCCTTATCATCAAATGTCCTGCTTTGAGGAATGGTCTGAATTTTTGGGTTGCCAGTTTTACTGCCAGCATTTCTTTTAGGTTGATGTGCAGATGGAGCTGGTCCTGTGTCCACAATCCTTGTACGCATTTGTCCAGCATGTGAGCCCCCCCATCCTAGGTCTGAGGCGTCTGTTGTGATGGTTTGGCTTGCTTGATAGTTGTGAAAGGGTAGGCCTCGATTTGACTGGCATGCTTGAGCCCACTATAGGAACTCCTGTTTTAGGCATGGGATTAGAGGAATTTCTGCTTCTAGGCTGTGCCTGTGTTGGGACCATAAATTCTTTAGGTACCACTGTAGTTTTCTCATATGTAGTCTGGCATGTGGAACCAAGATTATGCAGGATGCCATGAAGCCCAAGGCCTGTAGAACTTTTCTTGCTGTTAGCTTGTTCTGTTTTGTTAGTGCCAAGAAGTAAAGAGGGAGTTCTTTTGTTTTCTGCAGTTAGGAATGCCATTTGTTTTACTGTGTCCAATTCCGGCAAAGAATGTGTCCTTGTTTGGGATGGTATCAGCCACTTTTGTTGTAACTGTGTGTGTGCTTGTAGCAAGTAAATGACCTTTGTAAATCTGTTGTCAGCTTGCTTTTGTTGTCCCCTGTAGCAGGCAGTCCAGGTATGGATAAATTTGGATTCCTGTAGTCTGCAGTGGGTGATTACTGATGCCAGGCATTTTGTGAATACTCTGGGCAGTAGATAAGCCAAAGGGCAATGCTGAGAATTGATAGTGCTCTGATCCTGCAAGAAATCTGAGGTATCTTCTGCAAATTGGTTGTATGGGGACATGCAGGTATGCCTCCTTGAGATCTAGAATTACCAGCCAGCACTCCTTGCCCAGCATGGGAAGAAGTTGCTGGAGGGTCAGCATTTTGAATTTTGGGACAATGATGTATGTATTTAAGATGGACAGGTCGAGAATAGGTCTCCAACTTTTTTCCTTTCTTGGAACTAGGAATAGTCTGGAGTAGAATCCTTTGCCTTGTTCTGTTATTGGCACTCTTTCCACAGCTCTCATCTTTGTTAGTTGCATTATCTGCTGTAGAGCTTCTGTTTTTTGATTTGGAGGCAGGTTTGGCATTTTTGACTGGTAAAGTGTGGAAGTGGAACCGATATCCTTGGTCTATGGTTTGCAGAATCCACTTGTCTTTTGTGATATAGTGCCAGTTCTTCGAAAATAAGGTTAATTTTCCGCCTAATGGTGCTGCTATTTGTTCCCTGGTAGGCGGAGTTAGAATCAAGTCACTGTGCTGTTGTAGTGGCAGTGGCTGTGTCTGTGCCTCTGTTATTACCTTGCCACTGTCGTCCTCTGTAGGCACCCCCTCTGGATTGATTTCTGCCTCTGGGACGTCTATTCCTGCCCCTTTGGGATCTTGTGGAGTCAGGAAAGGACCATTTTTTGGCAGGCCAGTTCCTGATAAACCTTGGGGGTTGAACTTGCAAGAAATCTTTAACCGTTTGTACAGATTTTGCCTTTTCTTCCATTTTCTTCATTACCTGCTGGGCAGGTGTACCAAACAAACTGGCCTTATCCATAGGTGCATCTAATAACTTAGCTTTAACATGATCTGGTAAGACCTGTTCCTTCAGCCATGCATGTCTTCTTATCACTGTGCCAGTCATGGCTGATCTAAATGAAGCCTCCAGTGCATCATAGCCACATTTTAAGGAATGGTTACTAACCTGTTGTATGTTATTTACCATTTCTAATATATATTTCTTATCTATAGAGTCATCAGAGGATAGCTTTTAGTTAACTGATCAAGCATAAACTCTTGGTATTGTATCATGTGAAACTGACAATTTAAAGCTCTAGCTGAGAGAGTAGCGGAGGTGTAAACATTTTTGCCCCATCTGTCTAAAGACCTGGCTTCCCTTTGAGAAGGGATAGGGTTTTTTGCTGTGGTCGAGGCTACTGCCTTAGGCCCCTGGGATATACTTTCGGGCTCTGCAAGTGGGGCCTTGTATAAGTGGTGATGAGTGTCTGGAACCCTGTAAAATCTGTCTGGTTTGGCAGGGGCTGGAGGTAAGGAATCTGGTGCAGTGCAGACATCATTAAATGCATCGTCCACAACAGAGAGGACAGGAGGTATAGCTAAAGGCCTGTGTTGTGGAAGGTGCAGAAAAGTCCTAAGTCTTTTTCTGGAATCTGAGAAATCCTGTTCCTGCCATTGGAATTGTTCTCATGGCATGTAAGGTTTCCCCAAAGGAGAATTCTTCTGGTGGAGAAGCAGCTGGAATGGATTCTTCAGCATCTGAGTCTTCATAATTGGAGAAATGAGCCTCTGGCTGGTCTGTAATATCTGAGTCCTCAGCGGAATCATCAGAGGACACAGGCTCGGGGGGCTCTGCTCTAGGTCTCTTTTCTGGAGGCTGAGAGGCCCTGTCTGGGTGAGATTGAGATCCCCTAATTAAGGATATTAAATCTTCTGCCAGAGTAAGCATTTGTAAACTAGAAGTGGGCCTAGTTGAGGGGGGTTTAACAGGCACTGATTTAGTAGATTTGGCTGCTTTAGCCCTGGTAAAGGCCTTAATAGACATGGCTGCAGGAGGCCTAGCAGCACCACGTGCTGGGGTAGAGACATCGGATGGTGTCTGATAAGTCACTAGTAACCACTGTAGGTAAGATTTCTGAGGCCGATTCAAGTAAGGTAGCAGGAGCCTCAGTAGTAGTCATTGATTCAGCTGTCCTTTGATCAGTTTTCGGCCGAAAACCGAGACACTTTAACCATGGTTTCGTGTCGGTCTTTTCTTTGCATTTTTAACAATCTGGGTAGTCGGAGGATCCGGCGGCATAATGTCACATAAAAATTGAGCGAAAACTGTTCAGCAAACTCGTTGAATGAGCACAGGCTGAACAGGCTGCTACGTCGTGGGCTGGGCCTAAACAAGGCAAACAGTAAGAGTGGAAATCTTTATGAGGTATTTGTTTCCCACAAGTTAAACAGTTATTGACTTTTTCTGACATCGGCTGAGGCAAGAAAGAGTCCCCAACGGGTACTTAGCTTAGTATTCGGAAGTAGTAATCTCTGGATCTGACCGACCGCACTTGCGAACAGCTTCTGCTTCGGCGCCGCAAGAAAGACTGAGGGCTGATGCCTTTATACCAAGACCAGCAGAGATGACGCCGGGTGAAGTGCGACATCAGCCGGCCGACCCGACCTTTGAAATGTGCCGATCAAGGGCTGCCTGACGACAGGACAACCCAGTTGTTATGACTGCAGATGCATCCATGAAGGACATCTACTGTGCCTCACTACATGGATCTGTGATACAGATTATTTATTTGTGTGTGTGTGTGTGTGTGTGTGTGTGTGTGTGTGTGTGTGTGTGTGTGTGTGTGTGTGTGTGTGTGTGTGTGTGTGTGTGTGTATCTATCTATATATAGTATGTTTATTTCAGATGATAAACTTTTCGGAAACTCAAGAAAAAACATCGAAGAGATTATAAGAGCGACCCCCCCCACACACAAAAATCTACCTTTTTTATGTGTTTGCAGGGGGGCGACTCTGAGATCGCACTACAGTAAGGAAAAGGGTAAATTTCTCTATCCTCGCTGTACTATGATTTCTATTCAAAAGCTTCAGGTTTTCAAAAACTCGATCATATGGTCTTAACCAAATGGGGTTCAAGTTACAGAAGATGTACATATGTAAATATACATACATATACATACAGGGGTGTGTGTGTGCGTGTGTGTGTGTGTGTGTGTGTGTGTGTGTGTGTGTGTGTGTGTGTGTGTGTGTGTCCGATGTATAAATTTCCTGTATTTAAGTTGGAAATATATTATTTAACATGAAAATCGCATAAAAAGAACAATCCTCAGTCTACACTGGAAAATAGGATGTATTATATTGTAACTTGAAGGACTCAACTGCAAAATGATTTCTGATTACATGGTAAATATTACTAATGTTATTAACATGACATTAGCAAAAACAAAATAAAACTCAGAATAAAATAGAATGAAAGCAACTGAGAACACATGGAGAGAAACAGATTGGTATAGGAAAGCCTTATGTAGAGTATTATGAGTAAAACAGGAGGAGCTACTAGCCGGGGAAGAATTTAGATGCCAAGCACACTATTCTTTACCAGCAACAATCTTCATGATCCATGTTTTTGTCACTTTAACTGAAGGACTGGTCATGGCAGGCAGTACCCATCTGACACATTTAGGATTTCCATAAAGCTCAAGTTCCTCCCCACTTCCACAATGCACTTTGCTTTCCTTTCCGTCTCTTCACCTCAACCCTCTCTTTCCTGTCCATATCAAGTATTCTGCTGGTCACACTGGAGTGATCATCTACTGCTTGACAGTTCTTCACAAAAGCGTGTATACTGGGAAATAAATACTCAGCTGTAAAATTACTACTGTTTTGTTAGTGCTAGCTAAGTTTAACAAGTTTGTTTAATTTTTTTAAGACTTTTTTTCTGTCAGAAGACTTGTTTTTCTTTCCCTCCACTAAGTCATTTTGTGTAGCTAGATCTCAACCATTCCCGGTAATCCTTATTTAATTTTAGGATGTCGATTCTCTCCCTCTCTCGCTCTCTCTCTCATTCTCTTTCTTTCTTACACACACACACACACACACACACACACGCACACACGCACACACACACACACACACACACACACACACACACACACACACACACACACACACACACACACACACACACACACACACACACACACACCAAAAATTCACTGTATAGATCATAGTTTTGCTAACCACAGACAATCAACATAGCAGCTGACTGACATGCCAAAGCTATATCATTTGTACAGTGGGGAAGGGATTATCTTAGAGCTGGTATACATAATTTGCAGGGGATGCTGCCCCTTGCAAGAATGTGAATTTTTGGTTTGCCCATTTTGGTATTTGCCCATTTTGGTATCTTTTTTCAATGTTATGTAAGTCACTCTAATAATCATTAGATCAGCAAACATAAACCCATATTTTTATTGACTTTTTCCAAGTTACTGCTAGTGTACTTCTTTCACTTCACTGTTAACCCATTTAATGATGGTCAACAACATTTTACATATTTGCCAACTTGTGAATAAGGCAGGTATGCTAATTCTGAAGGTCTCATTTCTACAAAGAACTCAAAAGCAATACAAAGAAAGCCTAGGAATATTTGCAGTTACAAACCCCTGTTACACAATCAAGAGTAATTTCAAATGAAATGGCTAAACCTAATTACATTTCCTACACAAGCAATAGTTAATCTAATATAATCAGTAGTTCAACTAAACAGGCATTTAAAAGTCAATGGTCTCTTTTGTGTGTTTTTTTTTTTCTTTTCTCTCTGACCTTCTGTTTTTAGATCAGGATTCATGCTTTTTTATATCCAGCAATGGTATATTCAGCCGTTATTAATTTCTTTCAAAAGTTTACAGGTATAGATGCTATCAAGACAGCATTTGTTATTTTTGTAGCTCTATAAAAGCAAGGAAAGCAAGAAAAGAAACATGAACAAGAAGAAAAGTACAGTTGTGTACACCTACCATAAATGTAGATGTTCGAGTGTCTTCACTGTTGCAGTCGTGACTGTAGGGTTCTCCCCTGCCGGCAGGCAGTCCTCGGTCAGCCAGAATCCCAAAGTCTGGGTCCGGCATCGGCTGTTCAACCATGCTCCCTGACGTCAGAGCGCCAGGAGTACAAAGCCGACAGCCGACACCATCTTCTCCAGTTTTTCTTGCCCCAGATGTCAGGAGTCCCAAAATGAAAAAGGTCCCATATCCTTTGCAAATACACCTCAGAAGAATGGTGAAAAAAGGAACTACACAAAAGTAAAAATAAGAGGGGACAGGAGGGAGGAACAGACTGCAACAGTGAAGACACTCGAACATCTACATTTATGGTAGGTGTCCACAACTGTACTATGTTCATCGTGTTTCACTGTTGCAGTCATGACTGTAGGGTAGAATTCCAAAGCTGAAATAAAGGGAGGTGGTCATAAAGAAGAAGGGGCGGCTAAAAGGCCCTGCAAGACTGCAGAGGCAAAGCCTGCCCTAGACTTAGAGTAGAGAGGTAGATTGTAGAGCTTAGAAAAAGTATGCACTGAACTCCAAGTTGCAGCTTCCAAAATGTCTTTGGTAGGAACTCCCCTGAGGAAGGCCGCAGAAGTGGCAGCAGCTCTGGTGGAATGAGTCCATATACTCCCTGGGATTTGCTTTCCATGGTGTAAATAACAAAATCTGATTCCATGAGCAATCCATTTAGAAATGGTCTGTTTTGAAATGGCTTTACCTTGGGAACTTGAAGCATAAGAAACAAACAATTGTTCTGATTTTCTGATGTCCTTGGTTCTGTCCAGGTAAAAACGTAGTTGTCTGTGTACATCCAAGGAATGTAAGATCCTTTCCCCTTTATTTTGAGGAGTGGGGAAAAAGGTTGGCAAGTGGATAGTTTGATTTAAAGGTAGGATTAGTCCTCAAAGATACCCTGTCTTGATGAAAAATAATATAAGGTTCCACAGCCATAAGAGCTTGTAACTCTGAAACTCTCCTGGCAGAGGTTAGGGCTAACAGGATAGATGTCTTCCAAGATAAAAACTTGATGTCAGAAGGGGCAGCAGGCTCAAAGGGAGGCAAGGTTAGTTTTTCCAAAACATAGTTGAGATCCCAAGCAGGAATGGGAGGAGATCTAGGAGGTCTTAAGTTCTTAGCTTCTCTGAGAAACTGTCTCATGAGCTGGTGGGAAAAGATGGGAGGGTCTGTATTATAATGAGCAGAGATAGCAGAGGCATGTATCTTAATGGAAGAGAAAGAGAGACCCTTATGTAAGAGATATGTCAAGTAAAGTAAAATTAAAGGAATGTTAGGAAGAAGAGGATCAGAATCCTGAGCCTGCATCCAGGAACAAAATCTTTTCCATTTTCCTGCATAAGATTTTCTAGTGCTAGGACGTCTGGCTTTTAAAATGACATCCATAACCTGCTTGGGTAGGAAAGAAGAAATCAAAGGCCCTGGATTAACCAGGCCGCCAGGCTGAGAGTTCTGACATGAGAGTGTAGAACCTGACCCTGATGTTGGGACAGAAGGTTCGGAGACTGAGGTAAAACCCAAGGGGGCTCCAGACATAGGTTCTTTAGAGTTGGATACCAAAACTGTTGAGGCCAATTTGGGGCCAGCAAGATTATCATCTTGGGCTTGTCCTGTTTTATCTTTAATAAAACCCTTGGTAGAAGAGGAAGAGGTGGAAAGGCATATCCCGAGAGGTTCCTCCAACTGAATGACAGGGCATCCACTTTCCAAGCTTCTTTGTGGAAAGTCCTGGTGCAAAAATTCTGTAGTTGATGATTGAGATGGGATGCAAAGAGGTCCATGTGAGGACATCCCCAGACTGCTGTTATCATCCTGAATATTTTGGTGTCCAGCATCCACTCGTGTGGATCCGAAAGGTTTCTGCTCAGACTGTCTGCCAGGAAGTTTTGTTTCCCTGGTAGAAACTGAGCTTGAAGATCCAGATTGCAAGCTAGAGCTGTGATCCATAGATCCATGGCTAGTCTGCAAAGGGGGTAGGAATGAGATCCCCCTTGCTTGTTTATGTACCACATAACTGTGGTTTTGTCTGTCCGTATTAGTAGTTGTCCTGGTTGTAGAAGATTCCTGAAGGCCATTAGAGCTTTCTGAATGGCTAAAATTTACTTTAAATTGATATGCAGGTGCTTCTGATCCTTTGTCCAAAGGCCCTGCAGACAGCTGCCCTGAACATGGGCTCCTCAAGCATAATCCGAGGCATCCGTGGTTAGAATCTGAGTGGCAGGAGGCAGACAGAAGGGTTTCCCTTTGTTTAGAGCACATGCCCTGGACCACCAAAGAAATTTCTTTTGAAGGCAAGGAAGGACGGAGATCAGTATGTCTAAACTGTGGCAATGCTGAGACCATACACTTTTTAGGTACCACTTTTTTTTTCCTCATGTGTAGTCTTGCATATGGTACGAGAAGGATGCAGGAGGCCATGTAACCCAAAGCCTGCAGGAATCTCCTTGCAGATTGTTGAGTTAAAGTTGCCAAGGTTTTGAAAGTTGAAGCCAGCTGTAATTGTTTTTCGGATGTCAGAAATGGCATCTGGGTTGTGGTGTTCAGAAGAGCACCCAGAAAAGTTATCTGTTGTGATGGTGTCAAATTTGACTTTTTTATGTTTACAGAGAATCCCAGGAACTTGAGGAGGTTCTGTACAAATTCTAGATGCTGGAGTAAGACATCCTTGATGTCTGCCTGAATTAGACAATTGTCCAGATAAGGGTAAATTTGAATTCCCTTGAGTCTGCAGTAAGCTACTACTGGAGCCAGGCATTTGGTGAAGACCCTGGGCGCAGTAGACAATCCAAAGGGCAGCGCAGAGAATTGAAAGTGCCTCGATCTGGCCTTGAACCTGAGGTATTTTCTGTGTTCCTGCCTGATGGAAATGTGTAAATATGCTTCCTTTAAATCCAAAGTTACCATCCATGCATCTTTGGACAGCATTGGAAGTAGCTGCTGTAGAGTACGCATCTTGAATTTTGGAATCTCTAGAAAGGTGTTCAAGACCAACAGATCCAGAATGGGTCTCCATGAGTTTTGCTTCCTGGGGACTAGAAAGGGCCTTGAGTAAAAACCTTGTCCCATCTCTGAAAGTGGAACCAGTTCTATGGCTTTCATAGCCAAAAGAGCTTCTACCTGGTTTAAGGCCTCCGTCCATTGATGTTTTGGAAGGTCTGGCCATCCGCTTGGCCTTGGCAGGGTATGAAAATGGAATTTGTAACCCCTTAAAACCACATCCAAAGCCCACTTGTCTTGGGTTATATGAGTCCAATTTTGATAAAAAAGAGAGAGTTTTCCTCCGAGAGGGGCTTCTAGGCATGAAATTCCTGTAGCCCAACAGAGGGAGTCATTGAGTTTGTTTCCTATGAGTTTGTGACCTGTCCTCTCCTCCCCTAGGGGTGGAAGCAGTCCACTGTCTTGGTCGATAAGACGCTTGTGTTTGAGGCCTTCCTCTGGAGCATCTATATCTACCCCTCTGAGGCCTGTCTGAAGTGGGAAAGGACCAATTTTTTGAAGGCCAATTCCTGCTAAATCTAGGTGGCTGTACTTATAAGAAATCTTTGACTGTTTGCATGGATTTTGCCTTATCCTCCATCTTTTTAATCACCTCTTCAGCTTTTGATCCAAACAAAACATTATGCTGAACGGGAGCATCCAATAATTTAGCCTTTACTTGTTCAGACAAATTTTGTTCCTTTAGCCATGCATGCCTTCTAATGACTGTGCCGGAGGCAGCAGCCCTACAGGAAGCCTCCAAGGCATCAAATCCACAGTGTAAACCATGCTTCCCAACTTGTTCAGTGGCATGCAATAAGTCATGTAATTCCTTATCCTCTGCACAAGCAGAAATGGAAGTAAGCTTTTGTTTTAAAACAGACAAGAGAAATTGCTGGTATTTCAGCATATGAAACTGACAGTTTAAAGCCCTAATGGACAAAGTAGCAGAAGTGTACACTTTTTTGCCCCATCTTTCTAAGGATATAGAATCCTTTTCAGTGGGAATGGGATTTTTGGCAGAAGCGGCCTTAACTCCCTTAGGACCTTGAGAAATGGTTTCAGGGTCAGCAGAAGGGTTCTTGTATAAAAACTGGTGGGAATCAGGAACCCTGTAATATCTATCAGGCTTAACAGGAGCCGGAGGAAAAGAGTCAGGAGTTAAGTTAGCCTCCGAAAAGGCATCATCCACAATATCCAAAACAGGAGGAATAGCCAGGGGTCTATGTTGGGGAAGAAGAAGAAAATCCCTCAGTCTTTTCTTAGATTCCGAATACTCCTGTCCTTCCCAGTGGAAATGTTCCTTCATTTCATGCAAAGTTTCCCCAAAAGAGAAATCCTCAGGGGGAGAAGCTGAAGGAATGGATTCCTCAGCATCAGAATCCTCATAAGGAGGGAAAGAATATTCCTGGTCAGAAGAAGAAACTGAAGAAACAGAAGCCTGATCAGAGGAATCATAATAAACATCCTGCCTTGGCCTTTTATCTGGAGGGGGATGTGAACCCCTAATCATAGTAAGTAAATCCTCTGCCATCTTGAGTAACTGTTTCTGTGACTTGGGAGCCGGTTCAGAAGAGGCCTGTGTTGCAGTCTTTGATTTAAAAGGAGTCTTTGCCTTTGTCTTTGGCTTTGCCTTTATTAGAAGCTGAGTAGGCCTGAAAACCCCTTCGGAAGCCGGTACCTGCACAGCGGCTCCGGACCCATCTGAAGGAGCATTGTCCGAAGGTCCTGCAATAGAAATATTTAAAGGCCTGGTTGGCTCCTCATAAGAGTCCGTTTTGGCCATCGGTTCTGAAATGGCCGACGACAGGGGCTGCAAAAGCGCCTCACTGACGACGGCAGAACCTGAAGCTGGCTCCGCTTGTGCGCTATCATCAGATTTGGACCTCGGAGGCCTGTCTTTATCCTTGCGACGTTTGTGAACTCCGGTAGCCGGAACCATATCTGACGACATTTTGTAGTTAAAGCGCCTACCGAAGTAATGAAAAGCAAAATCGTACCCTCGCTTAATAGTACGTTGATTGAATCTAGCACAAAACCGACAACTAGCTACGTCGTGGTCAGGCCCTAAGCAAGGAATACAGTAAGAATGAAAATCCTTATGAGGTATTTGCTTCCCACATGAAATACAATTATTAACTTTTTCTGACATCGGAGTGGAGCAAAAAAAATGTTTCCCCAACGGGGTACTTAGCTTTGAGTGGAGAAGAAAATCTTTGGACTGAAGCTTATCAGAAAAAATCGTCAGGAGTCAGCCGACCGGCACTTGCGAACTGCTATCACCGCACAGCAAGAAAGACTGGAGAAGATGGAGTCGGCTGTCGGCTTTGTACTCCTGGCGCTCTGACGTCAGGGAGCATGGTTGAACAGCCGACGCCGGACCCAGACTTTGGGATTCTCGGCGACCAAGGACTGCCTGCCGGCAGGGGAGAACCCTACAGTCATGACTGCAACAGTGAAACACGATGAACATCAAGGACAACACTGACACTGACGTTCACAAATTGTATTTACTTAACTAAGATTGCTGCACTGACTGCACACAAAGAAGTGATTCAGTGAAATGTAGTCATTTGATGTCTGTAGAAAGGAGCTGACTTCTTTACTGATCAGCTTGCTCATTTCCAAAACTTTACACTTTTTGATACGGGAGTCAAGTGTGTAGCATAAAAGTATTAAGTCACTATAAAAAATCACTTTCAGCAGTCCCCAATTTCGATATATAGTAATGTCATAATATATGTTGTTGCAGTGCTCGAGATTTTCAACTCTCCATAAGCTGACATCCTCCCCTCCTTGTTTTGAGTAACCAAACCTAGACAATTGGAATGTTGTCAAGATATGTCCTGCTGCAACCCTGTTTTAATCTAAAGAACAGTGCGGCTTTTAACCTGCTCAGGTTCTTTAATGAGTTGCCATTTCACATTATACACAAGCAAAGCATGACTGTAGTTTTCTGGAAATAACAACTGACATGTAATGCTTCAGTCAGCAGTACTTTGAGCTGTCTGGAAAACAAAAGATGTCATTTTCCTCACAGTTCTGCTTTCTTGTTGGTCTTACTAGCTGCTATCCATAAAGCAGTGCAGGGATGAACAAAAATGGCTTTTGGGGGGATTAGCAGCAAAACAGCCACATCATCTATTACCTCCACAAATGGGTGAATGGCCAGCAATGTTGCCACTTTCAACAGAAATAATCATCCAGACAAGTTTACATTCAATCTTAGTGCAGACAATATGATAAACTATGAACATATACACTTCTCTTTCCTGTCTTCCCAGTGTAGATGTATTTTTATGTACGTAGCATGTATAACATTCAAGATTACTGTTGCTTTGTAATTTATAAAAATGACCCTTACAATAAAGGATGATGACTTCAAAACATCAAATGCTAAAAATGTTCTGCTGCAACTTTCCTAAGTATATGTTCTCTAGGTAAGTTGAAATAAAATTTCTGCATAAGAAAGAGAAATCCTTCAAAAGCATAGAATAAGACAATTGCCCTTACTCTCATAACAACAGTACACTTAGATACATATATGAATTCAGTCACTATGAGGAAGTAACCTCTCCTTGACATGAAAATGACCACATCAAGAATGGATTATCCACTGGACTGTCTACATATTAAATAAGTGCATGACGACAAAATGTCATAAAGTATGGCTTTCATCTTTGTAGGTGAGAAAATGCATTTAATGTAAGAAACATGCTTCATACAGCCAAGCATAACACTAAGCAACGTGTTAGAGATGAATATAAATGGAGCTCACTAATAAAAGGGTATACCCCATTTTGACCACTTGGGCTGTTTTATACATATGACACTTGCAAAATCACAGTTTGTTCAGACACAAATATGCTCAAACACATACACATACATTTCAGAACCTACAGCTGGAAAGGAAGTGGCTTTACATCCCTGTTAAACATGAGAAAGTGATTGCTCAAAGATATTTCTGCCTAAGATAGAAAATTATATTCAATGACTTCATCTTTGTCAGAAAATGTAACTCCACACTCATGCTGGACTTTTTCATTCTTTGGAAGCCATCTTATGATGTTGTTTGCATTAGGTTTTACAAAACTGTCACTTTAACTTGGTTAATCTGTCATGTGTTTGTCATATTCAATAGCAATATCTGCAATCTGAGTCATAAATGTTTTTTGTACTGCAGCCGGTATAGTACAGCAATATACTTAATGTGAGCTGTCAAACAGCAAGTTCAGACAAGACAGCCTTTTTAAATAAAAAAATAAATAAATAAATGTACTAAGTTATAGTATCCATATCTATGCATATTTTTTCAAAGACAAATAAGTTGGTATCTCATCATTTTGTCTGCCAACTTTATCACTTTTTTTTCTAGTCACCAACGTACTGCCTACTTATGACCATAGCCATTGTAAACATAATCTGTAGCACTTCACAACTCATGAACTCCACTTCTCAAGTGGATGTTTATGCTGCCTACAAGTTTCACCCAAATCTCTGTCCCTTCCCACACTTAGCAGCTCTATCCCTAGTCATACCAAGCAAATAAAAACATACCCCCCCAAAATAATCAATAGAACATGATCTATAAGCTACAGCTCTACAAGATTACCATTTACAGTCTAAGCTATATCATTGTACAAGCATACATACCGCTGAACTGTCCCTAAATGTCACAACATCCTTGATTTTGCTTCACATTTATGTCCCTCCTACTTTTTTGATGTTTTACTAAATTACTGAGGCTTTCAGCCAGCCAATAATACCAGACAATTGTTTCATAGTTCTTATTGTTCAGAAAATGCATGTTGATGCAAAACCTGTTTTCTATCAATCTTTTTAAGTGAACTAAGAGTAATATTTAAAGGGCCATGGGTGAGACTTAAAACAAGCCTCCACATTTCTAAATGGAGCATCTTCTGACTATCCTTTAATTTCACGCTGGTAAATAATTTCTCTCAAATTTTGATATAGCACTTTTTTAAATAAAAATTAACACAAAGTTTAACCATCCTCTTGTTGTGCAGAACCCATCATGGACCATTACTAGTTTACTACAGATCTATATAACATACAGACATGACATAAGCTTCATTTTGGAATCTACCAAAAACACTGTTATTTCAGCTAATTCTAGTCAGCAATAGCAACATTTGTCAGTAATGATCTACAGTGAAATGTCCTAATAATTTATCACTGTGTTATCTGAGAAGTGTAAACACTACCACATCAAGCTCATGATTTACATACAAGCTGAACTTTTGTTTCTCCCACAGTAGAGGCAGCTAAGCAAACATTTATGTACTGCATTACAGAGTGAATACACTGCTTTTATCTGACTTGCTCATTGATTTATACTCTACGGATACAACATTTCTGAAAAACACTATTTTGCAATATAGAAGAAAAGTGCTTTTCTAAAGCTATTCTTAAAATGGACTGCAAAGTAGCAATTTTGGACATAACCAGGTAAAATAGATGCATTTTTAAGAAGGAATCCTGTTGCAGGAACATTTCTATAATACAACAGTGTGTGCTCATGCTCTGTGCTGCCTCATAAGGTTATTAATTTATTACTCAGATCGAAATTAAATTCTCCCATATGATTTCACTCCAGTAGACATAATATCCGATTTTTCCACTTTCCTAGTAATAATGCTTTCAGATTCAAATTCTTTTCTTCAAGAAAAAGTCCAAAAGACACATCACTATAAAACTTTTAGAGGTACTACATTTTTCATCAAGTTACAGGACTGGTACAATACACATAGCCATTTTTAAAATCTTCTGTCACCTACTTCAGGGGAAGAAAAAGTAGTCAAAGAATGCTGATGGAGTCTAGTTACCCATTTAAAAAAATAGAAAAACTAAACCCTGTACACTGAAAGTTTCAACAAAACATACATAAAAATGTATATCAATGAGTAACACAAGCAGAATTACAGTGTTTACAGGTCTCACCCAAAACAACAGAATTACAGTGTTTACAGGTCCCACCCAGAACAAGTACAAATGCAATGTTTACGGGTCTCACCCAAAACAAGTAAAATTATATTGTTTGCAGGTCCCACCCAAAACAAGTAGAATTACAGTGTTTAAAGTTCCTACCCAAAATAGTTAGAATTACAATGTTAAAGGTCCTACCCAAAATAATTAGAATTACAATGTTTAAGGGTTCCACCCAAAACAAGCAGAATTACAATGTTTAAAGGTCCTGCCCAAAACAAGTAGAATTACAACGATTACAGGTCCCACCCAAAACTCAAGATGCACTTCATTAACATGACAATGTAGGTAATTTCAAAGTTTAGAGATTTTCTAATGCAGATACCAAGATGCACGCTATGGACTATGAGCCAACTCCAGTTGAATGGAATGGACTACATTAAAGGAAACAAACAGTTCTTTTTAGGAGCTAGGCACACATCTGATAAGGATCAGCATGTTAAATGTAAAACCTTGTTTGATAACCTCTAAGCCACCAACAGAATATTCAGCACAGGAAAGACATCATCATCACGACTGGCTCTAGAGTTCCAGACACAATGCATTAGGGACATCACAGGAAAAGGGCAAAGAAACATGAAGTCCTACCTATGACTTAGATGCTGCGAGTTCAGTCAGAGGTCTAGGCACTGTAGAAGCTATGACTTGGATGCTGCGAGTTCAGTCAGAGGTCTAGGCACTGTAGAAGCTATGACTTAGATGCTGCGAGTTCAGTCAGAGGTCTAGGCACTGTAGAAGCTATGACTTAGATGCTGCGCATTCAGTTATGGCTTAGATGCTGCGCGTTCAGTCAGAGGTCTAGGCACTGTAGAAGCTATGACTTAGATGCTGCGAGTTCAGTCAGAGGTCTAGGCACTGTAGAAGCTACGACTTAGATGATGCGAGTTCAGTCAGAGGTCTAGGCACTGCAGAAGCTACGGCTTAGATGATGCGAGTTCAGTCAGAGGTCTAGGCACTGTAGAAGCTATGACTTAGATGCTGCGAGTTCAGTCAGAGGTCTAGGCACTGTAGAAGCTATGACTTAGATGCTGTGAGTTTAGTCAGAGGTCTAGGCACTGTAGAAGCTATGACTTAGATGCTGCGAGTTCAGTCAGAGGTCTAGGCACTGTAGAAGCTATGACTTAGATGCTGCGCATTCAGTTATGGCTTAGATGCTGCGAGTTCAGCCAGAGGTCTAGGCACTGTAGAAGCTACGGCTTAGATGCTGCGAGTTCAGTCAGAGGTCTAGGCACTGTAGAAGCTATGGCTTAGATGCTGCAAGTTCAGTCAGAGGTCTACGCACTGTAGAAGCCATGACTTAGATGCTCCGAGTTCAGTCAGAGATCTAGGCACTGTAGAAGCTATGTCTTAGATGCTGCGAGTTCAGTCAGAGGTCTAGGCACTGTAGAAGCTATGACTTAGATGCTGCGCATTCAGTTATGGCTTAGATGCTGCGCGTTCAGTCAGAGGTCTTGGCACTGTAGAAGCTGGACATGAGGGACAGGAATAATGTGACTGGTCCAGGTCATCTCTCTCTCAGGAGGGAGGTCTCTGGGCATGAGTCATGTGATACATTCTCCACCTAAAATATCCAGAGGAGACCAGTGATGGCCTGGAGACACCCGTATTTAAGGATAACAGGGCTTCTTGAGGTAACTTAATTTGGGGTAATAATGCAAAAACCCCTTAATCCACCCCCATTCCCCACCCTTCCACCCATTAGGGTGATCTGTACATTTACAAGAGAATGACAGGGTGTATAAAGGGAAATCCTCTGATGGCTCATTGGTCCACAGAGCAGATAAGAAGAAATATATAAGAAATTTGTACTTTGGGTTACAATAAGTTAAAAATCACACTGTAAGGAACAAATCCAGTAAACACCCCAGAAATCTGCAAACAGCATCTGACTGTAGGGATGTCAGTCCTCTATGGCATTCTGTCTGCCAAAGCACCTTTGATTAAACTTCTACAGCAAAACTGTCAAATACAAGAAGGTCCCAAGCACATTCAAAATGAAAAGAAACCACAACGTTTAGTCCATGAACCAAAAGTGGGAGATTAAATCAAGCTACAAGTTTTCTTTCTTTTAGCCAAAAATCATAAGCGGATTGCCTTCATCTTTCAGTTCCTTTATGTGAAAGGTGAACAATGCAATGTATGAAAACATTCAAGGACACACTGCCTGTATAACACTCATAAAGCTCAAATATAAATTAACACAATGAATTGCGAAGACATAAGCAGCATAATCCACACATTTCTGTGCTTGTGTGTCTGCCAGTTTTTCCAGATGCAGTACAGCACATCAGTGGAAAACACTTCCTGCACATCACTTTTTCACGTTTTTTTCCCCTATTGCCAGGCGGGATAAACATTAACACTTCAATGTGAATATGATTTCAGTTCTAATAAGTACACAATAACTGTACCCATTGCCAATGGATACAAAAATACAAGAGGAACATTTAACTTCACATGCAAGGTGTTGGGAGTTGGGAGAATTACATTTCTGGTTCAGATCTGGAAAAAAGTTACCTTTCCACCAGGTACATTATAACATCAGTGGTACAGTTACATTTAAGCATCACGCTAAATCAAGATGCCAGTAAAGGACTTATTGTGTTCTCTAATAGTCCCTGGTGCAGAAGTACCACTTCTTGGCTTTCACCACACACTATTCCTGTACCAAACCTTTACAAACTTCTACTTTGAGAGATAAGCAAACCAATATTGGTCATTCAGTCCCATCTCTGCCTAGCGACCTCATCTACAGAACAAGTTACTAGACAATGATGGCCACGAGTTGGGGGGGGTAAACAGGCATGGCCAAAACTCCTACAGCATGGACTTGGCAAGACAGATACCAGTAACGAACCTGTATACAAAAAGGGGTAAGTGGTAAATTTGAATCCAAAGTAAAAGTGCACATAACTGAAAGAGAAAAAAGAAAGAGAAATAAAATCTGGTTGTATGAATCTAAATGTACTTCATTAAAATGGCAAGCTTCCAAATGCCATTTTATTCAGTAAGTCAAAAACAACTATGCAATGCCAGTACATACATTTAACAAAATTCAATAAACTTAATGACTACATTCACCATTCTGACCCACAACTTTACTTATGGCCTAAGCCTTAGCACAGGACTGACACAAAATTGTTTGTTTAAATTGCCCCAGGCAGTACCTGCCACTCAAAACCAAGCAAGCAATAATTTCCAATAGGGTGGACATTATCAAGGAAATGACACCTGCCCAGGAGTGATGTGTAGCAGAGGGTGTTACTACCCCCTAGAAGGGCATTATTTCCTTGGTAACACCAACCCTGGAGGGCATTACTGCACATAGAGAAGAGGTTATCTGTTAAACTGTTTGCATTTTTTTTATTACTGTATACTTTTTTATACTTTTATTGTAAACTAGTTCCTCCACTTAATGTTTCCAACTTACTCTAGCCTGCTTAACAGTTGTTGGAGGAAGTATTTTACATCCAAAATATAAGTTATATAAATATTAAATGTCAGTACACACACACACACACACACACACACACACACACACACACACACACACACAAACTAGGTGTTATGTCAGGTAAGTGAATGTTTTGTAAGGGTTTTGAGTGGGAGTTAGAGTGTATGTGAGTGTGCTGATATGTTTGATGTGTGTGTGAGGGACTGGAGAATGTGCATGTGTGAGTTTGCTTTTGTTTCTTGTTTATGCGATCTTGGGAGTTAGCATATATAAGTAGGGGGGTGTTGGGGGGCTTACCCCCCTGCTTATGTGCGTATGAGTTGTGTATGTGTGTAGTTTTGTTTATTTATGTTGTGATGTGGGTGTTGTGGTGTATGTATGGTGTAGTATGTGCAGTTTGTTTGGTGTTTTGAATTTCGTGGTTTTGGGTTCGGGGTTTTGTTGTTTCAGTGTTTTGTGGATTCGGTTTCATGGTCTCGAGATACTGAAATTTGATATTTCAGTATTTCGAGATTATGAAGTGAATATATATATATATATATATATGGGTGTAGGTTAGAAGATCGACAGACGATATAACCGACAACGGATTAGCGGGCGCCAGATGATCGACACTCGGAAGACCGACGCTACGGATGAACACGCCGACGCCAGGGATAGTGAGTTGGAAAGAAGGCTGTGTGAGTATGCGGTGACGGACGTTAGGTGCGAAAAGTAAGTGTGGATAGTGACAGTTTGTGGGGATAGGGGTGGGTTAAGTGAGTTAGGGTTAGGGCAGGTTAGGTGTGCGGTAGTGGTATTTTTGGGTTAGCGGTTAAGTGAGTTAGGGTTAGGCTGAGTTAGGTAAGTGCGGTAGTGGCAGTTTTGTTAGGGCGGTTAAGTGAGTTAGGTAGGGTTATGTAAGTGCGGTAGTGGTATTTTTGGGTTAGGGGTGGTTAAGTGAGTTAGGTTAGGCTGGGTTAGCTGAGTGCGATAGTGATGGACCTTGGGGTAAGGGTTTGGGTTAGGGTTGGACATAGTTGTGTGTGTGAGGTTTAGTGTGGGTTTGTGAGGATTTTGGTGTGCTTGTGTTCTGTGTGTGGTTTTGGATAAGGGGATGTGTTTTGTTAGTTGATTGTTGTTATTGTGGTGTGTGCAGTGTATGGGGTTTCGTGTTTGTGGACCATCGGTTACTTGTTTGTCGGGCATGTGAGGTGTCGTGTTTATGGTTTGTCGATAATGTGGTGTCGATGTTTCTGTTATCGGTGAAAGTGGCTGTCGATCTTATGACCTAGAACCATATATATATATATATATATATATATATATATATATATATATATACATACATACATACACACATAGGTGCATATGCACACACACAAACACACACTCACATACATGCACACACACACACACACACACACACACACACACACACACACACACACACACACACACACACACACACAAACACTCATGCACGTATAAATAGGAAACAGAAATACACACATAGGTACACATTTGTGCCAAGCAGTTACAATCAGTTTGCTAACCGAGTATACCTCAGATGTCTGACTGTCATCAAATAAAAAAAAAATTGGAAATTTCCTCCATGTCTCTTAATTGCCCTTGACTTTTCAAAACATTCCTGATTTTGTTGCATAGTTTTGATCTGTCCCTCATAAAATGTTTGATTTGCCGGTAAATCATTAGGATTACAGTCAGTCAATAATGCCAGACATTATCGAGTTTCATGCTTCTTATTATATCAACAATGCAAGCTGATGGAATGCCTGTTGCAGTGCGAATAAATTATCAGGGATGCAGTCTTTCTCAGTCATTTACTCTCTATGTCTTTCTCTCTCTCTCACACACACACACACACACACACACACACACACACACACACACACACACACACACGCACTATTTTTTCTTTATTTTTGCACCTCGCTAAATGTGGCAGAGTGAAAGTAAAATGGCAAGTCCACATAACTGCTCCTGCAATTGCTTTTGCTATTCAAGTTTTATTTACTTATGTTCTGACTTTTTAATAAAAACTGTACACTTGACAACAGCAAAACGGTGTTAAAATAAGTATAATAAATGGCAGCCGTTTGCATTTTCAGTCAAAACTTCACATTAACCTGTGCACTTACTTTTGCTGGGTGATATTTAAGCAATAACTGACGACATGGTGTGGTATATTGAAGATTTACCCATGGTTGGTGTGGTTTAATCATGAGGGTGAAGCCCAAGTGATTAAATAAAGCCAACCATGGGGAAATCTTCAATATACCACAACCACGGAGTCGGTTATTGCTATTATACAATGACATTATTTAAGAAGAAAAATGCTTACTTTTCTTAAATAATGTCTTTGTATAACGGTGCATTACTGTTCTTCCGCCGGTGGTGGTATACTGCTTCCTTGTGTTGATGTACTGCGCATGCGTATGGGACTTTCGTTCCCACACATACCCAGTACATCAATACTTTGAAAAAGAAGCCAGAGAGAAAAGAAAGTCTTCGTTGCTCCCCTTTTTTTTTTTTTAGTTTTGGGCACCTTATACCAATGGAAAAAAGTTTGGGCGACTGGACCTTTTTCCAGTGGTATATTGTGAGATTTACAACGGGCACGCTGGCCAATCAGTGTGCACATTTTGGAATATTAAAGGGGGGGTCATTGTGTAATTCTATATTCACAACGTTACAGAATGTTCATTCAATGCACATTTCACTCATTCTGTCTGAATAATTGACACATAAAGGACTACATCTAACGTCTTGTAATAGCACGCATGATCTCATGGATTAACACACTCACAAATAAAATTATAATCACAACATTCCCCAATTTCTCTAAGATCTGTTTACGACTCTAACTTTCTGCCAGCTTTCCCTACATAAAATGACTACATTTCTACAAACACATACACAAGAACAGCTGTACTTCAGTCCTAGCATGACACTGTATACTTTGCTACAGAAATCTTATCGGTAAACATACATGAAGCATTAATGTAGTTACAAACTGAATGATTTCAACATTTAAATGTATCTCACTTGTTTACTTCAACACTCAAAGCAACCACAGGGTTAAAATGCATATCTTTCAAACTACTCATTCATAGAGTTTCAAATGATAGTCTCGTACCTACAATTTTTGTAATTTTTCTGTAATTTAATAAAGTATCCGATTTCCTCCTTATACAGACTTCTCAACTGTCCCTATTTTGAAGGATAATTCCTTGCTTCAGGCCTTAATTAGTAAGTACCTATCTTGGAGGTATGCCCCTATTTTCAGGCTTGAGTTACCACTTCGCACAGTTTTGTGAATCTTGCTCATAACGTGATTTTTGAAGCTGTCTGGTACAAAGAAAACCACACTACATGACAAACACTCTAGTTGCAAGAATTACTTAAAGAAAGAGGACATACATCTTACAACTCCACTTTTCTAATGCAAAGATACATGATAATGTGGGCTAGAATTGTGTGATATAGTTTATTTGACTAAAGATTTTACACTCTGACAATGTGCTTATATTTTCCATATTTTTTGTTACTCTGTGTTTTTAAATGTATACTACTGGGTGGTGTCCCCCATTTCTACTGGAAGTGGAAAGAGTTATGTGCTATTTGGTACTCAAATTTTATGCATATTAGATGTCCACATTTTTAGATGGATGCGCCCATTTCCAGGCAATGTCTGAAGGTTGAGAGGTATGTTCTTATAATATATTATATTAGTAATATATTTAGAGGAAAAGGTAAACACCAAGCAGGTTTTTTACATTTATCCTCTATATTATTCTCATTATACACAGCCCCTTCAGCTAAACCTGGGCTCACTCTACCTTTACTCACACCCATTAATATAAAGCCCTTTGCTTACAACTGCCTTTCTAAAGTGCACACACAAGAAAATGCCACAGACTGCTAGTGAATAAATGATTTATGCTGAATAGTTAAAAATGGCATTTTAAGACCACATTTGTGGCATCATCGTACATAATTAAAAAATTTCTCAAAAAAGAATTAACAGTTGCACAGATGCTTTAGCATACACCACTAAGGAAATCCAGTTACAACACTTTACAATGAAAGTTTTCCTAGCTGAAGAAATAAACTCAAAAGTCAAAATGACAGGGAATTCAGAGGTTTTAAATGTCTTGGCACACAGAAGAAAATATTTTCACTGTAGACTTTTACAGTCAGTCCCATAAACTGTCTCCCATCAGAGTTATAAGTGCAAACAACACAAAGTTAATTCTTATTTTTTTCTTTCCTCTTACAGGAGGCATGCACATGGCCTAATTAAATATTTCTCACTCGTGACGTTTGTCTTTTCAGATATACTGTTCTAAGGGTCTTATTTTCACATGGAACACATCCCTTTGAACTGTTGTCTTCCACATGAACTAAACCATATTTTAATGCATTTTAACTACATCTTCATAGGTTCATAGGTTCATACTAGGCTATCTGCCCAAGGGCATTTATAAGCCTAGCCCATAGTTATGTGGCTTTCGCCACCCCTTTAGTTTGAATAAAAACTATGCCTATCATTTTTCTGTGCCTCTGTCAAGCAGTGACACTGAAGTAATCCCTGGGGTATATCTGCGATCTCCCATCCATTGGTCAAGATTCCTCTTGAACAAGGCCAGCGAGGTGCTCTGCCTCACATGTACCGGGATTTTGTTCCACAGCATAGGGAGTCTCTGGGTGATGAATCTGTCCCTCCAGCACGTTCTATTTATAACCGTGTCAAGGTTTAAGTCTCCGCCCTTGTGGTTCTGAGGGATCTAGATTTTTTGAGGTGAAGCATATTCATCAAATCTGGGTTTGACATGGCCTTATATGTCAGGCACAGGTCACCTCTGAGCAAGCGGTATGGGACTGAATAAAGCTGGAGTTCTTTCAGTCGGGCAGCATAAGACATATTTTTGAGACCCTTTATCCTTTTGGTGAGGAACTTTTGGGGCCTTTCAAGCTGCATCAGGTGTCTGGTCAGATACATTCCGAACGGGTCATTGTACTCAATCATAGGTCTAATGAGTGATGAGTACAGGGGGACGATGACCTCCCTTGATCTAGATGTGAATCCCTTCATGATCAGGTGGGCGATATAGAAGGTTTTCCTAACTACTTTAGCAACATGAGTGTCAAACGAGAGACTACTGTCAACTTGGGTCCCCAGATCCCTGATGACTTTTTCTGTGCTCAGTGGATTGTCACCTATATGGTAGCTAGGGGTAACCTTGTTTTTCCCGAAGGGTATGACTATGCATTTTTGGCGTTTAACTTCAGGCCATGGCTCTGGCACCAGTTATCCGTTTCTGTGAGGCCCTTCTGGAGGATATCTGTGTCAGATGTGTTTTCGACTATGGCCCAGTTTGCAGTCATCTGCAAACTTTGTCAGCCATAACCCTCCTGTGTTTGCTTGTACTTCAGAAAAGTAGATGCCGAACAAGAGTGGACCCAGGACTGAGCCCTGTGGGACACCACTTGTGACAGGCTTTGAGTCTGACATGGCTCCAGCAACTCTGACCCTGTGGGTTCTGTCGCTTAGCCAGTTTGCAACCCATCTTGTGATGTATGGGTTTACATTCAAGCTGATGAGTTTTTCGATGATACCTGAGTGGGGTATTGTGTCGAAGGCCTTTGCCAGGTCGAGGTAGGCTGTATGGACTGCCTTTCCTCATCAATGGCCTTGGTGACTGTCTCGAAAAAGTCAACCAAGTTTAAGAGGCAGGATCTGCCTTTGACAAAGCCAAACTGGGTTGGATCCAAAGTCTGTAAGTTCCCTATGTCTTTATTTATGAGTTCCATTATGATCCTCTCCATGGCTTTGCAGATAAGGCTTGTCAAGCTAATGGGGCGGTAATTTCCAGGGTCTGTGGAGGCACCGCCCTTATGAAGTGGGACCACAGTCACCGTCGCCACTCCTTGGGTACGTATCCTGAGGTGAGGCTAAGATTAAACAGCTGTCCTAACTGTGGGTTTAATTCCTCGTTGAGTTCATGAAGCACACAGCCGGGGACACCATCCGGTCCCATGGATGCTGTGTTTTTTGCCTTAGTGAGGGCAGTTCTCACCTGGGTGTTGGAGATGTTTGGGGGCTACAATCCTCTGGAATAGATATCTCTCCTTTTGGGGAGGGGAGAAGTTTGCACTGAACCTGTCAGCCAGTATGTTAGCAATGTGTGTAGGTTCAGTAATTTTCACATCATTTTGAACTAATTCTGAGCATATCTGGGAGTTTCCTCCTAGGTTTCTAACATAGCTAAAGAAGGCCTTATGATTGTCTTTAGAGTCCTTGGCGATTTTTCTCTCAAAATTTGCCTTGGATGATTTTATGAGAGCTCTTAGTTTTTACTTATAATGATCAAAGGTGTCTTACCTTTCAAGGATTTTGCTGTATCTTGTAGTAGCTTCCTCCTTTGTTGTAGAGCTTGTTTATGGCTGGGGTCCACCAGACTGGACGCTTGCCTTTGGTACAGAGAGTCTTAGTTTTGTTTGGGATTGCCTGATCCATGCAGTCCTGTAGGTGCTGGTAGAAGGCATTTGTAAGTGATTCAGCGGTTTGAGTAATGTTTACCACTGGCTCAGGGGCCTTAAAGGAGACCACACTAGTTTTTAGAAGTGTGAAATCAGCTTTTGAGAAGTTTTTCACTGTGGTCTTTTTGTTTCAGGTGGGCGGGATGAGGACCTCCAGCGAGATTAGTTTATGATCTGATCTCACCAGTGAGGGTATACTTCGGTGTTGAACATTTTGATCCCATGTTCGTGATGATGAGATCAAGTATGTTTTCACCTCTTGTGGGGATGGTGACTAGTTGTTCCATGGCATTTGAGTTTATGAACTCCAGGAATCTTTGGGTTAGAGTGTTCGGGCTTGAGTAGTGTTCCCAGTCTATATTAGGGTAGTTGAAGTCACCTAGTATGATGGTGTTTGGAGATACATTTATCCCCTCCAATGTTTTCAGGAAGGCCATGTGAGGTTCCTGAGTTTGAGAGGGTGGCCTGTAACATGCTACAAATTGCAGAGCAGTCTTGCCTATGGTTAATTGCACCTGGATGGTCTTCGATGCATCGTGCGTTGCCACCAACCTTGAGGTGTAGGTGTCCTTTATGAATATGGACACCCCCCCTCCTTTCTTGGTGTTGTCCGGATTTTGGGGCCAGAACGTATGATATGAGGTGAAACCTGTTAGTGCTGGGGTGCTCTCAGGAGCCTTGAACCAGGTTTCTGTCACAGCACAGACATCGATGTTCTCCATATTGAGAAGGGCCTCGAGTGCGTGCATCTTGAGATTGAGACTTCTGGCATTGAGCAGCATTACCCTTAGTTTTTTTCCTTTTGGTGTTCTAGGGTGGTAGGTTTAGAATTTGAGCCTTGCCTAAAAAGGCACTATGGGGTGGCAAGAGCCTTTGCCAATATCCGGAAGCCCAGGGTGACAGGTGCAAGCCGTCCCTTGAAGCAGCGTGGCTTGTCCAGCATGTCATCCCAGGCAGACAGACATTGATCCCCCTTGACTGACACCAGAATTTAAGCCAATTATTAAAGCTGATCATCTTATCACTGTATTGTGGCATCATTCTAGGTGAAGGTAGGATACTGCTCAAGGTCAGGGTCATACCTGCCTGGGCTACATAATCAGAGAGCTCCTCGACGTCCCTTTTCATGTAGTCCAAGGAGGCACGTCTCAGGTCGTTGACACCAGCGTGGACAATGACTGAGTCGTACTTGTACCTGCTGTTGAGAGACCTGAGTGCTTGTGTTATGTGGCGGATTCTAGCGCCCGACAGGCAGCTTACTGTGACCTTCCCCTTACTCAGTCTGGTGAGCGGGACGTCAGTGTGTCTGACTATGGAATCACCAATGACAAGTGTGTCTGGCATTTTGTTTGGCCTTAAGGGCTGTGACTGTTTGACACTCTGACTGTGTGGTCTATGTGTTGCATGTGTTGGGTCGTGAGGTGGTAGTTGTTTGGGTGTCTGCTTTGGTGGCCTCTGCTGTTTTGGTAAATTTTTGATCAGAGCCTCCGAGTATGTCTTTGTGTGAGTATGTGTATGATTTGAAGTTGTGATGGTACCATGTGTGACTGGGTATGTATTGTGTGTGGTTGCCTTCTCCTCCTGTCTGGTCTTGCCAGTCCTATGTTGAGAGAGCTCAGCCTCCAGTTTGGCCGTATAGTTGCATCTCTCGCATGTATTTGTGTTTTGTGGGAGAAGGAGAGGATTGTCTGTGTACATGAGGCAATTGTAACATTGCCTCAATATTCCCAGGTTCACCAGTTGAGCTGGAGAGGCACTAGCAACTGATCCCTCGACATACTAGAAGTAGTAGATAAAGAACTTTCAAAGGACTCGGGAAGTGGGTTTTAGGCTGGTGGGGTACTATCTATAATAAGAGTGCTTTATCAAGGTGCAAGTACTGTAGGAGTAAGTGCTAGGCTTTACAGATAGAGAATAGTCTACTTGGGAATCAAGTAGAGATGAACTTTTCAGTTATAGGATATGCTGGTTAAATCAGCAGTACAGTTTAGCGTGTTTTATAGCAGGGGGCTGAAGGGAGCTAGGAATTGGCCCAAAACGACCAATGGACTACTAGTTTCTGGCTGAAACTTCACCAAATCGGACAAAAGGCGCTCAGTGCTTCCCACTCCCACTGGTAAGCAAAGAAACTTCCCTCCTTCCTAATAAGGCAATGGATCAGTAACAGGAACTAAAAACAAAGCCCAGGGATCAGCAACTCTGAAACTGGACTACTCTAGTTCAGTAAAGTGGAAAAGCAAGAGATTTTTTTGTTTTATTACAGAGATAAGGAAAAAACAGACAGTAAATGCTATAAATGCTGTAAATCGGCTAGCGCACTTTAGTGTGTAGCCTACAGAAACAATTTGCAACAATTAGTAACTTAAAGTGCAATAAACAGTGTAAAATGCAGAAATCACTTAAAGTAGCAGTAAAACAGGCGAAATGCAGTCGCTAGCTTAATAACAGTGGGAAAGCCACAAAGAATACTTATATCTGGTAGAAAGTCACTCTTTTAGCTCTCTGCTGCTTGGATCACTCTGCAGGCCACCACGAGGATCTGTGCAGAGTTGGTACAAGCTGGAAAACACGTGTTTAGCGTGTTTTATAGCAGGGGCTGAAAGGAGCTAGAATTGGCCCAAAACGACCAATAGACTACTAGTTTCTGGCTGAAACTTCACCAATTCGGACAAAAGGCTGCTCAGTGCTTCCCACTCCCACTGGTAAGCAAAGAAACTTCCCTCCTTCCTAATAAGGCAATGGATCAGTAACAGGAACTAAAAACAAAGCCCAGGGATCAGCAACTCTGAAACTGGACTACTCTAGTTCAGTAAGGTGGGAAAACAAGAGATTTTTTTTTTTTACAGAGACAAGGTAAAAAAAACAGACAGTAAATGCTATAAATGCTTTTAAGTAATCAAAAGATACTTATATTTTGTAGCTCAGTTGTGGTCAAACAACTTCTCCAGCCTGCACCAAAGACCAGAACAACAACTTTTTTTTTTTTTTTACAAGAACACAAAAGAACCAGCCCCCACCAGCCAAGAGATAATTACACAGAGTAAATGTTTCAGTTTATACAATAGCCTAAGACAACAAGCTATGAAAGTTTTTAAACAGAAAAAGATTTCTGAAGATTCTGAATAGACAAAGTGCTTTATATATATTAAATTATAAAAACAGTAATCTGTTAAAATAATCAAAAGATACTTATATTTTGTAGCTCAGTTGCGGTCAAACAACTTCTCCAGCCTGCACCAAAGACCAGGGCTATCAATTAATGTACTTTGCTCTGTTCACATTGAGCTTTGCTACTAAGGTAATGAACATGTACAGCAATAATTGCTGAAAAAAATGACTAAGCACAATTTGTATTAAAAGCAATACTTGGACAAGTTTCCTTTATGCCCATGCTTTCTCAGTGCTAGTCCCGGGCTTGTACATGTGTACAGTACATTTGATGACTTCTATACCAAAATATCAAATTTTCTACTTTATGTCAAATGACATACCTTATGTGCCATTTGCACTTTCAAAATCATTTCAGACTTAGAAATATTTCAGCCTATGTATATATTGTAAATAGTTATTGTTTCATATTCAAAATTTTTGTTCTAAAATATTTATTTTACTGTTATAATATTTTAATGAATTTAAATAAAAAAATATTTGAGTAAAAAGAATCATTTCAGACTCTGTCCTAAAACCAAGCATAAACTTGTACTCTTGCAATTAAGTTAAAGAAAGAAAATTCATTGTGTCATATCTAAAATCATTGTCTTGAAATAGCATTTAACAGAGTGTATCAAACTTGCTTTCAAAATCAACATTAACATTTACCTCACTCTCAAAGGACCGGACCATTTTCATGGGAAACATATGGGAAGAAAATGAAAACACAGTCATCTGTGTTAGCATGATTGGCAGGAGATTTGTATATATTATCAGACTAACTTGTATTGTATACCAGCATATCTAATTGTGTAAATGTAAATATGTTTTTAAAATGTTGAGTATCTCCCTGATTAAGCTCCAACAGAAGAACAGAATGCTCAACCTTTACACCAGAATGACCACCAAGTAAATATAATTTAGCGCTTTCTTCCACTTTATTTAAAAACGTGGACTTCATCAGAAAAACGGGAACTCTCCCGTATTCCCGTTTTTATACAGAAAAGGAAGTGATGTAAAATGACAGCTGAATAAATTAATATAATTATTTTCATCAAGAAAATTGATTAAGACATTTTAAATTCATAACTATCATCATTATTGTTACAATATACAAAATACATAATTAAACTAATCTAAAATATTTATATTCACTCTTATAAACATATAAAAAATAAAAAAAGCAATATGAATGTCATGTTTTAAACTGATTTCCGTGTTGTATTCTCATATGAATCTACATCTGATATGTTGTCCTATTCTTAAATCCAATAATATCCAGATACGATGTTGATAAATCTAATTAAAAACAAAATATTAAAGCATGTAATGTTTGCTTCATATTGTGTATTAATTATGAATAAGTAATTGTGTGAGTGAACTTACAAAAATGATCTCATTGATAAATAAAATGAATCGAAATTAATCCAAAAAATTCATCTAAAAGTTCATTGTTTTACTTTTTAACCAAATATAATACATAAATGTATAAATTCATATATTACAATATTAATTTTAAGCCTATAAAATACACTAACATTTAATGTTCTAATACCTCTTACAATCTCAAATATCAGATTTATAAATCTATAAATCTATAACATTTGACTCTTACAGAGCCCAACAACTTAACCAATGAATTAGTGTGTACAGAGACACCTCATCATGTACATAGTAGTTTCAATATGATCTACTACCTGTACAATAGAAAACATTTGATATTTATAGTGTCGTTTAACCCTGGGAGAGAGTCAGCCCCTAATATTAGCTGCCACATAGTCTCCCTTTGTTCTAATTTGTTGTTAATATCTCCCATCAGCACTCCTTTGTCTACTTGATCTAGTATAAAAAATTCGAACTTCTTGAAGTCATCACAAATTAGAGCGTGTCTTGCCAAAGAATTGTTGGTATCTTTATTTTTAATTGCCAAGACATGTTCATAAATACGTTTTTTCAATGATCTTATTGTTTTACCAATATAATAACTTCCGCATGTGACACATGTCGCCAAATAAACCACATGGTCACTGTTGCAATTGTAATACTTGTGTGCCCAAAGAGTTCTATTCACATGTTTCAATGTCACAAATGATGTGTTGCTAATGTACCGACACTGTTTACAATCCTTACATGAAAAGGTTCCTTTCTTGTTACTTACTGCTCTAGTAACTGTCTCCCTACTACAAAGATTATACTCTAACATCTTCTTAACATTTGTCATGTTTCTATAAGTGAATGTTGGTGTCGTCCCCAAAATTGACGTCAGATCTCTATTTCCTAATATTATCCTCCAATTTTTCTCTACAATACCCTTAATGTACAACAGTTCATTAGATAAAGGTAACGGAAACTTTGTGCAGAAATCCCTTGTTTCCAAAGTCACTGTATTGTGTGTGATGTTCCCTACTAAAAACTCATTATTTTTAATCAACAAGATGGGTCTTGCCACACCTTTTCTAAGACTTGTTACCTCTCTTTCCAATTTTTTTAACAATTTTAGTTGGTATCCTCTCTCAATAAACAATTTTCTCAGTAACAATAGTTCTGTGTGATATATATCATTGTCAGATGTTGGCCTACTTAACCTTATCATTTGCCCTTTTATTACATTTCTTTTCATGTGTTCAGGGTGTAGGCTTTCTTTATGCAGATACTGATTAGTAAAACATTGTTTTCTATATATCTTACTTTGCAAGCTGTAATTTGCACAATCCAAATATAGTGTAATATCTAAAAAATCTATTTCTTTCCCAAAACCACTGATTTTAAATGTTAGGAAGCTTGTTGTTTTGTTTAAATCCTCCACCATATTTTCAAATTCAATTCTATTACCTCCCCATACAAAAAACAAATCATTTATGTATCTAACATATAGTAAAACTTTATTATAACTATTGTGTACTTTTAGATGTTCATGTTCCCAGTTTGACATGACTATATTAGCGAATGCTGGAGCAACTCTAGCTCCCATCGCTACTCAAGATGTTTGTTTGTAGTACTCTTTATTGAAAACAAAAAAAATATTATCAAGGACTAAGTCCATAAGAGAACAAATTGTGTTGACCTTTGAACTACTCATACTGGTCTTTGTGGCCAAATAGAGTCTCAACCCCTCCACCCCTTCTTCTTGGTTGATAGAAGTGTAGAGACTCTTAACATCCAATGTTGCAAAATGAACCTGGTTGTAAGCAAACTCACTTTTGGCCAAAATTTCTAATAAATGCCATGAATCACGTAAGAAATGTTCTGCTTTTTGTGCAATTGGATTCAAAATACTATCTAACCAGATAGAGATATTTTCCGTTTTAGAGTTTTTCGCTAACACTATTGGTCTAAATGTAAGATCCTCCGTGCCATATTGTACTTTTGGTATACCAAAAAAACTCCCTATTTTTGGGTGTTCGGTTAGCATAAAGTCATAATCTTCCTTATCTAATTCTTCTTGACAAAACATGTAAAAAAGAATAGTATTAACCCTCCTGTAACTTTTAAGAATGAATTCTAGACTAACTCTACAATAGTTGTTCCGATCTTCAGACAATGTGTTTATTGCCTTATTATAATCATGTACATTCATAATTATTATCCTACCCCCTTTGTCCGCTTTCATGACCCTAACATCGTTGGACTTAGAAAGATGTTCTAAAGCCTCGCGTTCCAAAGATGTCAAGTTGTCTTCTTTATCTACATTAACCATATTTCCGAATTCAGTTTCACAAATCTTTTGAAACACCTGAAGTGTGTTGACCAAAGGGGGGTTATAAATACTAGGTCTCTTGTGTACATTTTCCCTAATGAAAGAAGGCATATGAATATCCTTCATGATATATTTAAGATTTAATTTACGCAAAAAAATCCTAAATTCCACCAACAGTTTCCCCAATTTCACTTTGTTAGAAGGAATAAAGTTAAAGCCCTTCTTTAAAAGATTGACACAAGAGTCAGAAAGTTGAATGTCACTTAAATTGACTACAGTCATTGAATAATCATTGTTTTCTGCTTGTGTTGTTACCACTTCTTCTTGTTCCTCCCTTTCTGTTTGCCTTTGTACTGGGTAGAATTGAACCACCTGGTAGTCTTTTTGTTTTGCCCGTGGTTCACTTGAAAAGGGGTACTCTGTTTGTTGTTAGAAACTACCACTTCTGCGAAACTGGTAGTGGCAATATTTCCCAAATTGTTGGTATCATTATTCTTGGTGGTCATGTGACTTTCCACCATTTGCCCTCCATTGGGACTTAAGTTATTATTATCTGTAGAATTCACAATTACCTCTTTGTCTGTACCACTGTTATCTATTCCAACAACATTAGGATACATTGAGGTGAATTCAATTTCTCTTCTATTACTATTATTATTGTCAACAGTAACATTACCCTCACTGTATGTATTTATATATGCTTCATTGTTGTTATAAGCATATATATCTCTTCGCATCTTATTCTGCTTTCTAATGATAATTGTTGCTTTATGTCTGTTGGATTTAGCCTCTATACTATTGTATAGTGGCAAAAATTGAGAAAAACATGGAAATTGTTTTATTCTTTCATCTGTTAATTTTATCTCTTCAGTGAGTTTTAGCAACTCTGTCTCGTAATGGCTTACTAAAATTTTCATCATAGATATCCCTGCTTCATTATACAGTTTTATCAATGTGTTGCACAAATCATCTCCCGGTACAACACAATTTGGAAACTTGGCTGTCCTCAGACCTTGTGGTACGATGTTCCGTGCGATACACTTGTTCAAATATAATACCTCTAGACGCAGCGTGGTCAACCTAATTACCAAATATTCTAAATCAAAAACAGCTTTTTTACAAGCCTGTGTCCTGTCGCTGTTTGCGTTGTTTGCTGCATTAAAAGATGGCAATAATTGAAAGTTCTTAAACGGGTTTACTGTTTTGGAACAAACATATCCCCAAACATTACCCGTAAATCTATTATTACTGTTATTACTGTTAGGACTATTAGTATTACAACCGTTTGCTGTAATTGCGTCTATAGTGTCTTGATAATTCGAACCAGTCATTAAATTATTTTGGTTACCTTGTGGTATCGAATCTTCTACACATCCAGATGGTTTTCCCACACTTCCAGATGGTTTTTTATCCACCGCACGTAATTCACTCTTTAAACAGTTCCTCACGATTTCGGTGATTTTTACGACCCACTCTTGTTCGGACCCCTTGGACTGCTTTCGCTCTCCAGCTGACACAGCTCCATCCAAGCCGGGCATCGGATAAATTGAAACGTCCAATAAATTATCCTGGGAGAAGACTTCCGTAGCCATCTGATACCGAAAAAAGCCGCCAAACTGTTCTGTTGTATAAACGTGAATCACCAATATCCGGACTTGCCGAAAAACTGTAAAAGCTCCAACAGAAGAACAGAATGCTCAACCTTTACACCAGAATGACCAACAAGTAAATATAATTTAGCGCTTTCTTCCACTTTATTTAAAAACGTGGACTTCATCAGAAAAACGGGAACTCTCCCGTATTTTCGTTTTTATACAAAAAAGGAAGTGATGTAAAATGACAGTTGAATAAATTAATATAATTATTTTCATCAAGAAAATTGATTAAGACATTTTAAATTCATAACTATCATCATTATTGTTACAATATACAAAATACATAATTAAACTAATCTAAAATATTTATATTCACTCTTATAAACATATAAAAAATCTAATTAAAAACAAAATATTGAAGCATGTAATGTTTGCTTCATATTGTGTATTAATTATGAATAAGTAATTGTGTGAGTGAACTTACAAAAATGATCTCATTTATTATCAATGACAGGAATTCAGAGGTTTTAAATGTCTTGGCACACAGAAGAAAATATTTTCACTGTAGACTTTTACAGTCAGTCCCATAAACTGTCTCCCATCAGAGTTATAAGTGCAAACAACACAAAGTTAATTCTTATTTTTCTTTCCTCTTTAATTAAATATTTCTCACTCATGACGTTTGTCTTTTCAGATATACTGTTCTAAGGGTCTTATTTTCACATGGAACACATCCCTTTGAACTGTTGTCTTCCACATGAACTAAACCATATTTTAATGCATTTTAACTACATCTGGGCTATCAATTAATGTACTTTGCTCTGTTCACATTGAGCTTTGCTACTAAGGTAATGAACATGTACAGCAATAATTGCTGAAAAAAATGACTAAGCACAATTTGTATTAAAAGCAATACTTGGACAAGTTTCCTTTATGCCCATGCTTTCAGTTTGTACCTGTGTACAGTAGCTTTGATGACTTCTATACCAAAATATCAAATTTTCTACTTTATGTCAAATGACATACCTTATGTGCCATTTGCACTTTCAAAATCATTTCAGACTTAGAAATATTTCAGCCTATGTATATATTGTAAATAGTTATTGTTTCATATTCAAAATTTTTGTTCTAAAATATTTATTTTACTGTTATAATATTTTAATGAATTTAAATAAAAAAAAATATTTGAGTAAAAAGAATCATTTCAGACTCTGTCCTAAAACCAAGCATAAACTTGTACTCTTGCAATTAAGTTAAAGAAAGAAAATTCATTGTGTCATATCTAAAATCATTGTCTTGAAATAGCATTTAACAGAGTGTATCAAACTTGCTTTCAAAACCAACATTAACATTTACCTCACTCTCAAAGGACCGGACCATTTTCATGGGAAACATATGGGAAGGAAATGAAAACACAGTCATCTGTGTTAGCATGATTGGCAGGAGATTTGTATATATTATCAGACTAACTTGTATTGTATACCAGCATATCTAATTGTGTAAATGTAAATATGTTTTTAAAATGTTGAGTATCTCCCTGATTAGACACAATGTTTAAAGAATCTTTCAGTGTTTTGATACATTTCTAATTGCACATGTTTGTGAGGGAGATTCTAAAATACAAACTGTCTGTACACAATCAGCTGAACAGTGGGTGATGTCATTAGAATGTTCCTGGTTGCTAGGTGATTATTTGAACAACTGTTTGACAGGAAAAATAACTTTTTCAAACAGTTGACTGTTATTTTTAGAATAAGACATTTGAGACTGTTAAGCTGAGCAGTTTGTGAAGAGAAGCAGTTAGTTCAGAGTTATAGTCAGTTACAGTGCTGTGCAGAAGGCATCCTCAGAATCACTAAAAACTGTAAGCCTGCCTTTGCCTTGATGTTATGCTTCATATTAGATCAGGGACAGTATTCTCTAGTAAATTAGGAATGTTTAATTATTTAGACAGAGTTTTTTTTTTTTTTTGAGATTATGATTTCTATCCTACTGTGGACACTCCCCAGGTCATCTTGAATGCCTGGCTGCTTCTGGTCATAGCTATCATTTATTTTGATATTTAATTTATAATAATTGATCACCCTTTGAAGGGCATGTAGACCTGCCCGACTCTGGTGGCAGCATTTACCATTTGTATTGGGGAGGGGACAGAGCTGGAAATCTGTGCAGGAGTCCCATAAGTGTTTGGCTGTGTGAGATTTAAATGTATTTTGAGTGTGACTGATTCAGAGGTCTTAAACTGGAACACATTGCTCTGAAGTGTATGATAAGGGATTACATCTGGGGTGGAGAGAGGTATATAGTCCAGTCCCAAGAAAAAATAGCATGTTCCTGTTGTGCTCTTAAAGGAAATTGTGGAATTTTACTCTTGTGTGGTCTGTACTCTGGTGTTTTCTGTGACGCTTTTACACTGGACTCAGTGGTGAGGATTGAGGTTCCTTAATTACTGGCCTGGGTTTTAAGCGGGGTACGTCAGATTTATTGGTGGCAGTCTGGTGGGATATTGGCCTGATGTCACAACATAGATAAATGGTTGATCAAAATAACTCCATATTTGTAGCCTGAGCTGTGATTGGTAGCGGTGGTAGTCTACTAACATAACTCTGTCTGCCAATTTTATTTATTTACTGACATTTGTTTCCTGGAAAAGTTGAACTGACATTTGTTTCCTGGAAAAGTTGAACTGGGTCAAAAATACCCCATTTTCATTGGAGGCCAAGGGAGAAAGGCTCTAAACAAAAGAGAAACATTTTAGTAACATATTAGGAAAACATCTTAGTAGCATACATTTAATATACAATCTTCCAAAAGTGCAGGGGAAGTATCTATTAAAATGTATTAAAACTGATATCCCCTCCTGATAGCATGTTTTTGCTTCCTTTCTGAAGCAATCAGTGGCACTATGTTTACATCATGTGATGTACCTCACATACTAAACATCAACAGTACTGCAAAATGGACTCTGTGAAAAATGCAACTAAATATTCCATAAGAAAGAAGGGAAAAGTTTTCAGTAAGACAAAAAAAGAGGCCATTACACTGATAGATCTCTACAAACTGAACAGGAAGCTGTCACAGGATAATTAACTTTTAAAAATCTTCCTCAGAAGATAAAATATGACCAACCCTGGGAAATATGACGAGACAAGCAAATATGATATTTTGGAGAGCTCACTCTTTGGACCTCACTTGGAAATGTCAAACTTGACTTCATCTTTAAACTAAAATGAACTGTAGAACAGCTCCTCACAGATGAGAAGGGAGACTGGTACTTGGCAGCAGAAGGAATTTTAAAAGGGACAGAAAACATAGTAAAGAAACAAACTGTTGTGACTGGTAACATGGCTGTCTAGTATACGTATGCAGTGCAAGGAGTCCAGGTAAGAAAATGGCAGACTAGCAGACAGTGATGCAAGAGGAAAGGAAGGACACTGCTGGAAGAAGAAAATCATGGGCTGTTGACTACAGTGTATGAGATATGGACACACATATGGACATACATTGAGCACAGTGTATGACAGATGGACATACGTTGACTACACTGCATGAAAGATGGACATATGTTAACCACAGTGTATGAGAGATGGACATTCGCTGACTACAGTGTATGACAGATGGACATACATTATCTACTGTGTATGAAAGATTGACATAAGATGACTAAAGTGTATGAGAGATGGACATACATTAACTACATTGTATGAGAGATGGACATACCCGAGCATTTCTCCCCAGGCCTCCAGTGAAAAGAGGCTCTGTTGAACCTAGTCGGACTATCCCGGTCAAAAAATGTTAAACAAAAATAAAAAATAATAAAATACCCACCAAATGGGAATAACAGAAAAATGAAGGATGAAGGAGATACAAGATATGTACATATCCTAGGTACCCACTGACTGGGAATGACAGAAAAAATATTTATTTATTTTACTTTTGCCTACCAGGATAGTCTGACTGGATGGTAGCCCATTTTCAGTGGAGGCTAGGAGGAAAAGCTCCAGAACAAGTACAATTAATTGTTACAAAAATTTTACAGAGAACAATATTTGGAGATTTTACAATATGTTGACGATTTTACAAAAACATATTTCAAAGAACAATATTTAGAAAGTTTTACAAAAGTACAAGTAAGGGATGGAGGAGAAGTACTGACCTTTGTAAAGAAGGGCATCCAATGAGAGGTCAGAAAAGAGGTAGAACAGCAGGCCATGACTGGAGTAAGGAAGTGGGGTAAGGTCAGCTCCTAGGGTAAATACCTTGGCAGATATAAGAAGGTGACGAATGCTGGTGCAATGATTTAGTCTGCTGGTTAGAGGCACATCAGTGAGAAGAAGGAGATACTACAGGAAGCAATAAAGGAAAGTGGTAGTAGAAAGAGATGGATTTTAAGTAATAGGATATTTGAATTTTCCAGAAGAATACTGGGAGACTACAAGCTCCAGACCAAAGATTAAGCTTGAACATACTGAAGTCTTAGACCATGATGGGTTTAGACAAATGGTGCAAGACTGCACCAGAAAGGACGGGATTTTGGATTTGGTCCTAACCGAGATGAAAACCATCAGGGATATCCAGGTGAAATAGCCATAAGAGAAGAAAGTTTCTGATTAGAAGGAGTTGTTAGGCAAACTAATTCAGTTTTATGGCTGGTTTACAAGAAAATATGAGTGTAGCTGGACTTCAGCAACATCCATGACGTACCTCCAGAACAGACGCTGCTGAGAACACTGAGGTATTGGGGTAGAACTGAGACTAGAAAAAGTAACTGTATGATAAACAGTGGGGCACATGGAGACATAAGCAGAGGAACAGTTCAGGGATAAAGAACATGACGAACGCAGTACTCCAGCACTCCAGGGATGGTCTAGCACTTTGTAAAATATGTGTTTTTCAGACATATCTGAAGAAATAGAAAACTGAATCAATCTCCTCACTGCTAACACAAAGTTAAAGGCAGCAGGGAATGATGGCAGGAGAGAATCAATGGAATAACATGGAATGCTAATATGGCAGGGAAGATGGCAGTTTGATTCCACTGCAGAAAAATACAAAGCACAGCATGAGGGACAAAGCAATCTGATATTAAGTATCAGTGGCAAAAGGGTAGGAAAGGGATCTGGGAATGCTGTTTAAACCAGTAGTGCATCACCAACAACACAGAGATGAAGGCATTAGCAGTGCATCAGGGTGCTTCATCTGTGCTCCAGGCAACCAAAGCAAAGAGTTAATAGTCACATTCTACTTTTTGATATTTAATGAGTAAACATTTACCTAAGAAATAAAATAATCCTGTTTTGGTTATCACAACTTCTGCCTGGCATTTGTCTAAAGGACATAGTAGAAGTAAAAAGGTTTTACTATATAATTTGCTTTGACTGAATAATAGTAATATGTTTACAAGTCACCAAATTAACAAGAAAATCACCACTGGACCTAATCTCTGATCGAATGCCTAATGCAATGACTCAGCAATAAAATGATAGTAGCTATTGTGAAAAGTACAGTTTTGTACCTACCATAAATGTAGATGTTCGAGTGCTCATACAGCTGCAGTCATTACAGATGGGTTATCCTACCGTCAGGCGGGTCCTCAGTCGGCCGAACTCCAAAGTCTAGGTCCGGCGTCGGTTGTCGTCGCTTCTTCCCTGACATCAGTGCAGCAGGGGTATAAAAGAGGCAGCCGACGCCATCTTCTTCAGTTTTTCTTGCCAAAATGTCAGGTGCCCCCAGAAGGAAGGCAAAACATAAATTTATGTAATCATGCAATACGGAATAATCAAAAAACAGTAGTTGCAAGCAAATACACCACAAAAGAATACCCCAAATAGGTTGTATGAGAAGGTGTTTGCCATAAGGCCTGTCCTAAGAGGGGACGGAGGGGGGGGGTAACCTGGACTGCATCTGTATGAGCACTCAAACATCTACATTTATGGTAGGTACAAAACTGTACTATGTTCATCGTGCATGCAGCTGCAGTCATTACAGATGGGAAGAATCCCAAAGCTAAGTAGGGGTGGCAGGCACTAAGTGGAACTAGGAGGAGCAAGGATGCCCTGCAAGACTGCTGTGGCAAATCCCGCTCTAGATTTAGAGTACAGTGGAAGGTGATAGTGTTTGGAGAAAGTGTGCACTGAACTCCAAGTGGCTGCTTCCAAAATGTCCTTGGTAGGAACACCCCTGAGGAAAGCTGCAGAGGTAGCTGTGGCCCTGGTGGAGTGGGATCTGATGCTTGTAGGTAAAGTTTTTCCATGAAATGAATAACAAAAGCGTATGCAGTGGGCTATCCATTTTGAGATTGTCTGTTTGGAGATAGCCTTTCCTTGAGCACCTGTAGCATAGGACACAAACAGTTGCTCGGATTTCCTGAATGGCTTTGTCCTGTCCAAGTAATAACGAAGTTGTCTGTGAATGTCCAAGGAATGTAGTAGTCTTTCCCCTTTGTTTTGTGGATTTGGATAAAAGGTAGGTAAGTGGATAGTCTGATTCAAAGCTACACTGGATACTACCTTTGGCATAAAGGTAGGGTTGGTTCGTAAGGAAACTCTGTCCTGATGGAAAATGATGAAAGGTTGTACAGCCATGAGGGCCTGTAGCTCTGAAACCCTGCGTGCTGAGGTGATAGCCAGAAGGAAGGCTGTTTTCCATGACAAGTATTGTAGTTCTGTTGAAGCAGCTGGCTCGAAGGGAGGAAGGGTCAGCTTTTCCAATACGAAGTTGAGGTCCCAAGCAGGGACTAGTGGTTTCCTTGGGGGTTTTATATTCTTTGCCCCTCTGAGGAACTGTCTTAAGAGAGGATGAGAGAATAAAGGAGGATCTGTGTTGTATTGTGCAGAAATGGCTGAAGCGTGGATTTTGATGGTGGAGAAGGAAAGTCCACTGTTTAACATCTCAGCTAGGTACTGTAAAATTTGAGGTAAATTTATTACCCAAGGATTATGGCCCTTTTCTTGATTCCAGGCACAAAATCGTTTCCATTTGGCGGAATAGGCTTTTCTAGTAGAACGTCTTCTGGCCTCCAAGATGACATCCAGCACCTCCTTGGAGAGGAGGGTCTGCTGGGAATTCAAGGAATTCTCCATGCAGCTAGATTTAGGGTTTTGAGCTGGCTGTGAAGAGTCTTGTAGTTGTGCTGGGACAACAGAAGAGGGACTAGAGGTAGAATCCATGGTGGGGAATGTGTCAGGCTCTTCAGGAGCGGATACTAGTGTTGTCTTGGCCAGTCTGGAGCAATGAGAATCATTTTCGGCCTCTCTGCTCTGGCTTTTAATAGAACTTTGGGCAGCAGAGGCAGAGGCGAAAAGGCATAGACTGTCAACGTTGTCCAATTGAAAGAAAGTGCGTCCACTTTCCAGGCCTGTGGATGATAGGTCCTTGAACAAAAATTTTTTCAACTGGTAATTTCTGTGGGTAGCAAAGAGATCTATGTCTGGCTGTCCCCATGCCTGAGTTATCTTTGTGAAAACTTGAGGATGCAACTTCTATTCATGTGGATCTGTCATATTTCTGCTTAGGCTGTCTGCCAGTGTGTTTTCCTTCCCTGGCAGGAATTGTGCCTGTAGTTGAATTTGCAATTCCAGTGCTGTGTTCCATAGGGTCATGGCTTGTCTGCACAGGGGGTATGAATGAGTTCCCCCCTGTTTGTTTATGTACCACATCACTGTGGTGTTGTCTGTCCTTATCAATAGCTGGCCTGGATGCAGTAGGTCTTTGAAGGCCATAATAGCATTTTTCACGGCTAGCATTTCCTTTTGGTTGATGTGTAGGTGCTTCTCTTTTTGGGACCTTTTTCCCTGAATGCACTGATCTGTCATGTGTGCCCCCCAGGCGTAGTTTGAGGCATCTGTTGTGATGATTTGAGTTGCTTGAGGTACACAGAAAGGGAGACCTATGTTTCTTTGGCATGCTTGAGCCCACCACAGAGATTCCTTTTGAAGGCATGGAATGAGTGGTATAATTGTTTCCAAGCTGTGGCTGTGTTGAGACCATAAGTTTTTTAGGTACCATTGAAGTTTCCTCATATGCAGCTTTGCACATGGGATTAGTAGGATGCAAGATGCCATGAATCCCAGAGCCTGCAGGACTTTCCTTGCAGTCAGCCTGGTGAAGGTTGCCATTTTGCTGAAGTATTGAGACAGTTGCCCTTGTTTGTCTGGCGTGAGGTAGGCCATCTGGGTAGTTGTATTCAAGCTGGCACCCAGGAAAATTATTTGTTGAGAGCGTATTAGTTTTGATTTCTTTTTGTTGACTGTGTATCCCAGAAAGTTCAACAGTTTTATTACAAACGCCAGGTGTTTCAGAAGTGTGTCCTTGCTGTCCGCTTGGATCAGGCAGTCATCCAGATATGGGTAGATTTGTATTCCTTGTAGTCTGCAGAAGGCGATTACTGATGCCAGGCATTTCGTAAGCACTCTGCGCGCAGTAGATAAGCCAAAGGGCAATGCAAAGAATTGATAATGGGTTGAACCTGCAAGAAATCTTAGGTATCTTCTGCAATCTTGTCTGATAGGGACATGCAGGTATGTCTCCTTGAAGTCCAATGTTACCAGCCAAGACTCCTTTCCCAGCATGGGAAGAAGCTGCTGTAATGTGAGCATCTTGAATTTTGGCACCTGTAAATATGTATTTAGGATGGATAGGTCTAAAATAGGTCTCCAATCTTTGTCTTTCCTTGGTACCAGGAATAGTCTGGAATAAAACCCTTGACCTTGTTCTTTTGCAGGTACCTCTTGAATCACTTTCATGTCCATGAGAGCTGAAATTTGTTTTTGTGCCTCTGCCCTTTGATTTTGTGGCATGTTTGGCATGCCTCTCATTTTTGGAAGAGTGTGAAAGTGGAACCTGTAGCCTCTGTCTATAATGTCCAGAATCCATTTGTCTTTTGTAACAACATGCCAATTTTTTGAGAATAATACCAGTTTTCCGCCCAAAGGTGCTGCTATTAAAGCTTTGCTTGGCAGGTAAAGGGGGAAGTCATTGTGTCTGTTTTCTAAATGACTGTGATCTATCTTCTCCACCTCTTGTGGTTGGTGCTTGCCACTGCCTGGCTCTGAAAGATCCTTGAGGTTGCCCTCTACTCCTTGGGCGTCTGTATCTGCCCCTTTGAGGTCTGTCCGTGGCTGGAAAGGACCAATTTTTTAAAGGCCAGTTTCTGCTGAAACGTGGAGGTTGTACCTGCAGGAAATCTTTCACTGTTTGCATTGATTTCGCTTTTTCCTCCATTTTCTTTAGTACCTCCTCAGCTTTAACACCAAACAATACATCTTTTTGAAGAGGTGCATGTAATAATTTAGCTTTGACATGATCTGGTAAGGCTTGTTCTTTGAGCCAAGCATGTCTATGTATAACAGACCCCGTAACAGCAGCTCTACATGAGGCCTCTAAAGCATCAAAACCACACTGCAAGGTATGTTTGCCCACTTGCTCTGCACCATGCAACAAATCCTGCAACTCTTTTAAATTTGGTTGTTCTGGTTGTGTCATTTTGCTTTTCAACTGAGATAACAAAAAAGTACAGTTTTGTACCTACCATAAATGTAGATGTTCGAAGATCCACATTGCTGCAGTCCTTACACTTGGGTATAGCGCTGTCCTCGGTCGGCCCGAATACCAAAGTATATGGCTGACGCCGGTCATGGCGCATTAAACTGACGCCAGGACGTCAGGGTATAAATGCGCATGACCGACGTCATATCCTCAGTCTTTTCTTGCCCCAGATGTCAGAAGACCCTAAACAGGGTAAAATCAAAAAATTACCAAACACTAAACACCCCCACACCCAAACTATGTACAACTTCTAACAATTATCTAATAAAGTACTAACCTAACCACACAACCACCCCTAAACACAGAGGGGACGGAGGGAGGGTAAATTGGACTGCAGCAATGTGGATCTTCGAACATCTACATTTATGGTAGGTACAAAACTGTACTATGTTCTTCATCTCACATTGCTGCAGTCCTTACACTTGGGTAGATTCCCAAAGCAGAGGTAAGGGAGGATGGCAAATCAAATAGAAGCAGGAGCTGTCAAAATGCCCTGTAGAATAGCAGTGGCAAACCCAGCCCTAGATTTAGAGTAGAGGGGAAGGTGGTAGTGCTTAGAGAAAGTATGTACTGAACTCCAAGTAGCTGCCTCCAAAATGTCCTTAGTTGACACTCCCCTTAGAAAGGCTGTAGAGGTGGCAGTAGCCCTAGTGGAATGAGGTCTGATCCCTGTTGGGATCTGCTTGCCATGCTGAGAATAACAAAAGAAATGCAAAACCCAATCCATTTAGAAAGAGTTTGCTTTGACACAGGCTTGCCCTGAGTACCTAAAGCAAAAGAAACAAACAACTGTTGACTGCCTGAAACCCTTAGTCCTATCTAAGTAGTAGCGTAACTGTCTGTGCATCCAAAGTATGCAAGATCTTTTCCCCTGTTTTGGGGGTCTGCATAAAAGGTAGGTAAATGAATAGACTGGTTTAAGACACTTGAGACCACCTTAGGCATAAAGGAAGGGTTAGTGAAAGATACCCTATCCTTATGGAAGATCAAGAAACGCTCAACAGCCATAAGGGCCTGCAATTCAGAAACCCTTCTTGCAGAGGTAATGGCCAACAAAAGCAGTCTTCCATGACAAATATTTTAACTCAGCCGTAGCTGCAGGCTCAAAAGGTGGCAGAGTGAGCTTTTCCAACACATAATTGAGGTCCCAAGCTGGAGTAGGAGCTCTTCGTGGAGGTCTTATGTTCTTTGCCCCTCTGAGAAATTGCTTGAACAAAGAATGAGAAAACAAAGGTGGATCACAGTCATAGTGAGCTGAAATTGCTGCAGCATGAATTTTAATGGAAGAGAAGGACAAACCCTTGTCCAATAACTCAGTAAGATATAGAAGAGCCACACTTAAGTCAGGCTCAGAAACATCCACACCCTTTGCTGCACTCCAAAGCAAAAATCTCTTCCACTTGTCCACATACACTTTCCTTGTACTAGGTCTCCTAGCTTCCATAATCACATTCAAAACTTGTTGAGGAAGTTGAGCCCTGCTATGAGCTAAAACAGGATATGCCATGCTGTGAGATGAAGAGAGTGAAGCTTGACATTGAGTAAATGACCGTCCTTTTGAGACAACAGTTGAGGAATCAAAGGCAGGGGCCACGGTGGTTTCCTTATTAGGTTTCTCAGTAGTGGGTACCAATGCTGTCGGGGCCAATCTGGAGCTATCAGGATCATTCTTGGTTTGTCCTGGCTTACCTTTAGCAGAACCTTTAGAAGTAGAGGAAGTGGTGGAAAGGCGTATACATGAAGATTTTTCCAACTGAAAGAGAGAGCATCCGTTTTCCAAGCTGCCTGGTGTATCCTTTTTGTGCAAAACTTTGGCAGCTGGTGGTTTAGAGGAGAAGCGAACAGATCTATGTCTGGTGTTCCCATGACACTGTTACTTGCTGAAATACCTGAGGATCCAGTTTCCACTCGTGGGGATCCATGATTTGCCTGCTTAACACATCTGCTAAGGAGTTCTGCACCCCCGGCAGAAACCTTGCCTGAAGATCCAGTTGTAGACTGAGAGCAGTTTCCCATAGAATCATTGCTTGTCTGCATAGAGGGTAAGAATGTGTACCCCCTTGCTTGTTGATGTACCACATGACGGTTGTGTTGTCTGTTAGAATCAACACCTGTCCTGGAAGAAGTAATTCCTTGAAAGCTGTTAATGCAAACTGGACTGCTAACATCTCCTTTAGGTTGATATGTAGATGTTGTAGTCTGGCAGGCCACTTGTCCTGTATCCATTTTCCATTGAGATGAGGCAAGCAAGCTTTGTCTGAGGCAGCTGTTGTTAGAATCTGACTTGCCTCCGCCGGGTCACAGAAAGTCCCTTGTTTAGGTGACATTGCTGAGCCCACCACAAGAATTCCTTTTGGATGCAAGGTATTATTGGAATGACAGTGTCCAGATCGTGGCAGTGCTGTGTCCATAGATTCTTGAGATACCATTGTAGCTTCCTCATATGCAGTTTGGCATTGGGAAGCACCAGAATACAAGATGCCATGAACCCTAAGGCTTGAAGGACTGTCCTTGCAGTCAGCCCGGACTGATGTGATAGTTGTTGGAAGTAAAGGGAAAGATTCTTTTGTTTGTCCGGGGTCAAGAAGGCCATCTGGGCTGCTGTATTCAGTCTCACACCCAGAAAGCACATGTCCTGAGAGGGTACTAGACTGGACTTTGTTTCGTTCACAGAATACCCTAGGCATCTTAGCACTGTTATCACATACTTTAAATGCTGTAGAAGTTCGTCCTTGCCCTGAGCCAGAATCAGGCAATCGTCCAAATAAGGGTAAATCTGTATTCCTTTCCGTCTGAAAAAGCTATCACTGGAGCCAGGACCTTTGTGAATACTCTGGGTGCAGTGGATAAGCCAAAGGGCAATGCAGAGAATTGATAGTGTGAATCTCCAGCTCGAAAACGCAGATACTTCCTGCAGCCTAGAGTGATAGGGACATGAAGGTAAGCCTCTTGGAGATCCAAAGTTACCATCCAGTGATCCTTGCCCAGGAGGGGTAAAAGCTGTTGCAATGTCAGCATCTTGAACTTGGGGATGTCCAGAAAGGTGTTGAGGATAGACAAATCCAGAATTGGTCTCCACGTGTTCCCCTTTTTTGGTACTAGGAATAGGCGAGAGTAAAATCCTAGGCCCCTTTCTGCCATAGGCACCGGCTGTATGGCCCCTATCTGTGTCAATATGGATATTTGTCTGTGAGCTTCCAATTTGTGTTGGGGCGGAATATCTGGCATGCCCTTGAACGGTGGTAAGGTATGGAAATAAAATCTGTAACCGTGGTGAATGATATCCAATACCCATCTGTCTTGGGTAATTAAACTCCAGTTCTCTTTGAAAAGTGTCAGTCTTCCTCCTAAAGGTGCTGCGAGACGTGAAGGTTCTGGCAGTTGAAAAGGTAGGTCATTGGGTCTGTCTAAAGGGCTGACCCCTGCCTCCCCTGAAGACTGTGCAGGTGAGCCCCTGTCCTGGATCTAAAGGAACCCTGAGCTCTGCCCCTAGCCTAGACCTACCCCTAGACTGGGAATCAAAGAAGGGTATGTCCACGCTTGCTTGGCCAGTTTCTGCTAAACTTTGGTGGTTGAACCTGTAAAAATCTTTAACAGTGTGCATAGATTTAGCTTTGTCCTCCATTTTCTTTAAAACTGCTTCAACAGGCGAACCAAACAACACATCAGATTGCAAAGGGGCATCCAAGATCCTTGACTTAACATGCTCAGCTAAATTCTGATCCCGTAACCAGGCGTGCCTGCGAAGGACAGTACCAGTGGCAGACACCCTGGAAGAGGCCTGTACAGCATCAAAACCACATTGTAAGGAATGCTTACCCACCTGTTCAGACACATGTACCAGATCTTGTAACTCCTTACATTCAATACCTTCTGCCAGAGCATCTACCTTAGACTTTAACTGTGAAAGGAGATAGATTTGATATCTCAGCATGTGGAATTGACAATTTAAAGCCCTCATGGCTAAAGTTGAAGAAGTATACACTTTCTTACCCCATCTGTCTAAAGCTCTTGCCTCTTTGTCTTGAGGAACTGGATTTTTAGCCACAGAAGCCTTAACCCCTTTAGGCCCCTGAGTAACTGTCTCTGGATCTGCCCTAGGGCTTTTAAAAAGATACTTGTGAGCTTCAGGCACCCTATAGTATCTGTCCGGTTTAACAGGCGGAGGTAAAGAATCGGGTTAAGGGAAGCCTCTGCAAAACATCTTCCACCACAGAAAGAACAGGGGTATAGCTAAAGGCCTATGCTGAGGTAAAACAAAATTCCCTTAGTCTTTTCCTGGAATCAGAGAAATCCTGACCTTCCCATTTAAAATGTTCCTCATGGCATGGAGAGTCTCTGAGAATGAGAAATCCTCAGGAGGAGAAGCAGAAGGGTGGAGTCATCCACATCAGAATCAGAATAATGAGAAAACTCCTGTAAATCCTCAGCCAAGACTCAGAAATATCAGAATCCTGTTCAAAATTCCCAAATTCAGGATCCACCCTAGGCCTTTTGTCAGGAGGGGCATAGAACCCCTAATCAGAGTAATTAAATCTTCAGCCATCTTAAGCATATGTCTCTTGGGCACAGGGCCTGAAGTACTAGGAGGAGCACCACTACAGCTGAACCTGGCCTACTCTTGAAGAAGCCTTTGTAACAGTAGGAGAAGGCCTAACCACCTTAGGCAGAGGGGAGAACAGCTACCTGAGAAGCCCTTCAGCCTGGCCTACCTCCTGTGAAGACACATCCTGTAACAACAAAGTCTCCCCTGGGACTCTAGGAAACTTCTGTTTGGGCCTCTGGCACAACCGCCCTCTAAAGAACCGACGTCCGGTCGGCTGGTGCCTCTAACCTAGGCCTAGGTGTTTTGTCCTTGCGCTTCTTCGAGTAGCGGCGCCGGAACATCCGGCGGCATTTTGTAATTGCACCGCTCAAGACTAACCTAGCGCAGTCTAATCTCCTCTTTATGGTACGCTTGTTAAATCTAGCAAGAGGAACACCCAACAACGCCGTGCTCAGGCCCTAAACACGGTATACACAAGCTGTGGTAGTCCCTATGTGGTATCTGTTTCCCATAAGAAATACAGTTATTTACTTTTTCTGACATCCGGTAAAATACTGAGGCAAGAAAACCAAAATATTCTAACGGGTACTTAGCCAACTTGGATTTGGTCTGAAACTCCGTTCGAAAATCTCAGGACGCCAACCTGCACTCGCAAATTTGCTTCTGCATCGGACCACGCGGCAAAAAAGACTGAGGATATGACGTCGGTCATGCGCATTTATACCCTGACGTCCTGGCGTCAGTTTAATGCGCCATGACGCCAGCCATATACTTTGGTATTCGGGCCGACCGAGGACAGCGCTATACCCAAGTGTAAGGACTGCAGCAATGTGAGATGAAGAACATCTGTTGATACTTTAACATATGGAACTGACAGTTTAATGCCCTCATGGTTAAAGTGGCCAAGGTGTGCACCTTTTTCCCCCACCTTTCTAAAGCTCTGGAATCTCTCTCTGAAGGTAATGGGTTTTTGGCAGTAGAGGCCTTAATTCCCTTGGGACCCTGTGAAATTGTTTCTGGGTCAGCAGTATGGCTTTTGTATAGGAACTGGTGTGAATCAGGAACCCGGTAATACCTGTCTGGTTTAACAGGAGCCGGAGGCAAAGAATCTGGATTTAGGCTGGCTTCTGTGTACACATCATCCAATATATCTAAAACAGGAGGGATAGCCAGGGGCCTATGCTGGGGGAGCAAAAGAAAATCCCTGAGCCTTTTCTTGGAATCTGAGTAATCTTGGCCTTCCCAGTGAAAGTGTTCCCTCAATGTATGTAGTGTTTCCCCAAAAGAGTAGTCCTCAGGGGGGGAGACCGAGGGAATAGACTCCTCTGCATCAGAGTCTTCGAAAGGAGAGTAGGCATAATCCTGGTCCTCAGAATGTTCAGAGGTAATGGAGGCTTGATCTGAGGAAGGGTAGTCTTCCTCTAATCTGGGCCTTTTGTCAGAGGGGGGTTGAGAACCCCTGATAAGAGTAATCAAATCCTCAGCCATTTTGAGCATCTGTTTTTTAGGCATGGGGCCTTGAGAGGGGGTCTGAGGTCCCTGTTTTTTGGTTTTCATGGCAGCTTTAGATTTAGTGAAAGCTTTAATAGAGAAGGAGGAAGGCCTGAAGACACCTTGAGAAATGGCAGGCCTGTCTAAACTCTGAGTTTCCCCACCAAGAGTGGCGTCGGTATCTGTAGAAGGAATGGGGACCGAGGAGCCCGCGACCTCGGGTACTGAAGACTCCGGTAATGTTGTGTCATCGGTACTCAGGGGCTGCGTAGGCGCCTCGCTGAGAACCGGAGAACCGGTAGTCGGCTTTAGCGTGGTGTCAGTAGTCAGTGCGGACCTCGTATGTCGGTCCTTATCTTTGCGTCTTTTACTCAAAACTGGAGTCGGAGTATCCGACGACATAATATAATTAAATTAATACCAAAATAGTGAAGGGCGAACTCCGCCCGGCACTTAATAGTGCGCTTGTTGAATCTAGCACAAAAACGGCAGGCCGAGACGTCGTGGTCTGGGCCTAAGCAAGGTATACAGAAAGAGTGGAAATCCTTATATGGTATTTGCTTCCCACATGAAATGCAATTATTAACTTTGTCTGACATCAGTCTGAGGCAAGAAAGGTTTCCCCAACGGGGTACTTAGCTTTCAGGAAGACTTCGGCTGAAATATTTTCGTAAATCTCAGGAGCTGGCCAACCGGCACTTGCGAACTGCTTCTGCTTCAGGCACCGCGCGGCAAGAAAGACTGGGGAAGATGGCGTTGGCTGCCTCTTTTATACCCCTGCCGCACTGACGTCAGGGAAGAAGCGACGACAACCGACGCCGGACCTAGACTTTGGAATTCGGCTGACCGAGGACCCGCCTGACGGCAGGATAACCCATCTGTAATGACTGCAGCTGTATGCACGATGAACATCACCATTCTCTCCTCACAACCGCAAAACAGTCCTATCAGCAAATATCAGTAAAGTACAGTTTTGTACCTACCATAAATGTAGATGTCCGAACTGGATAGCATCTGCAGTCATAACAACTGGGTTGTCCTGTCGTCAGGCAGCCCTTCAGTCGGCCGGATTCCAAAGTCCCGGTCCGGCTTCGGCTGATGTCGCACTTCACCCGACGTCATCTCTGTTGGTCTTCGGGTATAAAGGCACCAGCCGACGCCATTTTCCTCAGTGTTTCTTGCCCCAGATGCCAGTAGCCCTCTTGAAGGCTAAAATTTGGATAGATGCCAATGTTTCCAAAAAGATAGAGGTAAACACAAAAATAAGCATGTATGTACATATATGCAAACAAATACACCATAAAAGACTCCCCCCCACCAGCTAGCTATTAGGAGGGTAAACACCCTAGGAGTACCACAGAGGGGAAGGAGGGAGGGTAATCCTGACTGCAGATGCTATCCAGTTCGGACATCTACATTTATGGTAGGTACAAAACTGTACTATGTCCTTCATGGATGCATCTGCAGTCATAACAACTGGGTAGAATACCATAGCCAACTAGGGGAGGAGGATAAAAGTAGATTATGGTGTGTTAAGGATCCCTTGCAGTACAGCAGTGGCAAACCCTGCTCGGGATCTGGAATATAGAGGCAAATTATAATGCTTGGCAAATGTATGCACGGAGGTCCAAGTAGCCTCAATAATGTCTTTGGTGGCCACTCTCGTGAAGAAGGCTGTGGTAGTGGCTGTTGCCGTTGTAGAATGAGGTCTTATGTTCTGTGGAATTGGTTTTCCATGGAAGGAGTAACAGAATCGTATGCAGTTTCCTATCCATTTGGAGATTGTCTGTTTGGAAATAGCTTTTCCTTCCCTTCCTGTTGCATAGGCTACAAAAGTTGGTCAGTCTTTCTGCTACTTTTTGTTCTGTCCAAGTAGTAGCGTAGCTGTCTATGTACATCCAAGGTATGCAGTATTCTTTCCCCTCTGCTTTGTGGGTTGGGAAAGAAGGTAGGTAGGTGGATTGCCTGGTTTAAAGACACTCTGGATACCACCTTAGGCATAAATGTAGGATTAGTCCTCATGGACACTCTATCTTGGTGGAAGATTATGAAGGGTTGCACTGCCATTAAGGCCTGTAGTTCTGAAACCCTCCTTGCTGAAGTAATTGCCAGTAGGAAAGCAGTTTTCCATGACAGGTGTTGTAGGTCTGCTGTTGCTGCTGGTTCAAAGGGTGATAGTGTCAACTTTTCTAGCACAAAGTTTAAGTCCCAAGCTGGTAATGGTGGTTTCCTTGGAGGTTTTACATTCTTGATTCCTCTGAGGAACTGCCTGAGCAAAGGGTGAAAAACAGGTGGATCAAAGCTGTATTCTGCTGAAATAGCTGATGCATGTATCTTGATGGAGGAGTAGGACAGGCCTGAATGAAGAAGTTCGCCAGATACTCCAGAATGTTAGGCATATCTATGTTTGACACATCTTTTCCTCTTTCAGTGCTCCAAATGACAAACCTTTTCCATTTTCCAGCATAGTTCCTTCTTGTTGAAGGTCTGCGTGCTTCAAGAATAATGTCTTTAACTCTTTGGGAAAGTTCTGGATTAGCTGCTGCTATGTGATGTTCCATGCAGTCAGTTGCAACGATTTTAGGTTTGGATGTATGATGCTGTAGTTGTTCTGAGTTAACATCAAAGGCATCAGGGTATTGGCCACATATTGTTCGAGACATGCTCCTCAGCAGTGGGTACCAGTGTTGTCTTGGCCAGTTTGGAGCTATCAGGATTATCCTTGGACGTTCTTCCTTGATTTTTAGTAGTATTTTGTGTATCAAGGGAAGAGGTGGGAATGCATATGCTGTTAGGCCTTTCCAGCTGAAGGAGAGCGAATCCACTTTCCATGCTAGTGGGTGGAATGTCCTTGTGCAGAATTTTTGAGCTGGTGATTAAGAGGTGATGCGAATAGATCTATATGAGGCATTCCCCATTTCTTTGAGATGGTCTTGAAGATGTCCGGTGCAGTTTCCATTCGTGGGCATCCGATGTGGTTCTGCTTAATATGTCTGCTAGAGTATTTTCTTTTCCGGTACAAATATTGCCTGTAACTGGATGTTGTAGCTGAGTGCCAGGGTCCACAGCTCCAAAGTCATTCTGCATAGGGGTATGAATGAGTGCCTCCCTGTTTGTTGATGTACCACATGACTGTGGTGTTGTCTGTCCTTATCATCAACTGGCCCTCTTTGAGAAATGGTCTGAACTTTTGGATTGCCAGTTTTACTGCCAGCATTTCTTTTAGGTTGATGTGCAGGTGAAGTTGATCCTGTGTCCACAATCCTTGCACGCATTTGTCCAGCATGTGGGCCCCCCATCCTAGGTCTGAAGCGTCTGTTGTGATGGTCTGGCTTGCTTGACTTCTGCGAAAGGGTAGGCCTGGGTTTGACTGGCATGCCTGAGCCCACCATAGGAACTCCTGTTTTAAGCATGGAATTAGTGGGATTTCTGTTTCTAGGCTGTGTCTGTGTTGGGACCATAAATTCTTTAGGTACCACTGTAGTTTTCTCATATGTAGTCTGGCAAATGGGACCAAGATTATGCATGATGCCATGAAGCCCAAAGCCTTGCAGTACTTTTCTTGCTGTTAACTTGTTCAGTTTTTTTAGTGCCAAGAAGTAAAGAGGGAGTTCTTTTTGTTTTTCTGTAGTTAGGAATGCCATTTGTTTTACTGTGTCCAATTCCGCGCCCAAGAATGTCCTTGTTTGGGATGGTATCAGCCTTGACTTTTGTAAATTGACTGTGTATCCCAGTGCTTGTAGCAAGTAAATGACCCTTTGTAAATCTGTTGTCAGCTTGCTTTTGTTGTCCCCTTGTAGCAGGCAGTCGTCCAGATATGGGTAAATTTGAATTCCCTGTAGTCTGCAATGAGCGATTACTGATGCCAGGCATTTTGTGAATACTCTGGGCAGTAGATAAGCCAAAGGGCAATGCTGAGAATTGATAGTGCTCTGATCCTGCAAGAAATCTGAGGTATCTTCTGCAGATTGGTCGAATGGGGACGTGCAGGTATGCCTCCTTGAGATCTAGAGTTACCAGCCAACACTCCTTGCCCAGCATGGGAAGAAGTTGCTGTAGGGTCAGCATTTTGAATTTTGGGACAATGATGTATGTATTTAAGGTGGACAGGTCGAGAATTGGTCTCCAACTTTTTCCTTTCTTGGAACTAGGAATAGTCTGGAGTAGAACCCCTTTCCTTGCTCTGCTGTTGGCACTCTTTCCACAGCTTTCATGTTTGCTAACTCCATTATCTGTTGTAGAGCCTCTGTTTTTTGATTTGGAGGTAGATTTGGCATTCCTCTTTTGACTGGTAAAGTGTGGAAGTGGAACCGTAACCTTGATCTATGGTTTGTAAAATCCACTTGTCTTTTGTTATATAGTGCCAGTTCTTTGAAAATAAGGTTAACTTTCCGCCTAGAGGTGCTGCTATTTGTTCCCTGGTAGGCGGATTTAGGGTTAAGTCACTGTGGTTGTGTTGATGTAGTGGCAGTGGTTGTGTCTGTGCCTCTGTTGTTACCTTGCCACTGTCGTCCTCTGTAGGCACCTCCTCTGGATTGGTTTCTGCCTCTGGAACGTCTATTCCTGCCCCTTTGAGATCTTGTGGAGTCAGGAAAGGACCAATTTGTGGCAGGCCAGTTCCTGCTAAACCTTGGGGGTTGCACCGGCAAGAAAGCTTTAACCGTTTGAACAGATTTTGCCTTTTCTTCCATTTTCTTCATAACCTGCTGGGCAGGTGTACCAAACAAACTTGTCTTATCCATAGGAGCATCTAGCAACTTAGCTTTAACATGATCCGTAGAGCTTGCTCCTTTAGCCATGCATGCCTTCTTATCACTGTGCCAGTCATGGCTGATCTAAATGAAGCCTCCAGTGCATCATAGCCACATTTTAAGGAATGGTTACTAACCTGTTGTATGTTATTTACCATTTCTAATACATATTTCTTATCAAGAGATTCATCAGTGGTTAGCTTTTTAGTTAACTGATCAAGCATAAACTCTTGGTATTGTATCATGTGAAACTGACAGTTTAAAGCTCTAGCTGAGAGAGTAGCTGAAGTGTAGACCTTTTACCCCATCTGTCTAATGACCTTGCTTCCCTTTCAGAAGGAATAGGGTTTTAGCTATGGTCGCTACTGCCTTGGGACCCTGGGATATAGTTTCGGGTCTGCAAGTGGGGCCTTGTAAAGGTGGTGATGAGTATCGGGCACCCTGTAAAATCTGTCTGGTTTGGCAGGGGCTGGGGTAAAGAATCTGGAGCGGAGCAGACATCATTGAAAGCATGACCGACCACAGAGAGAACAGGAGGTATAGCTAAGGGCCTGTGCTGTGGAAGGTGCAGAAAGGTCCTAAGTCTTTTTCTGGAGTCTGAAAAATCCTGTTGCTGCCATTGGAACTGCTCTCGCATGGCATGTAAGGTTTCCCAAAGGAGAATTCTTCTGGTGGGAAGCAGCTGGAATGGATTCTTCAGCATCAGAATCTTCAAAATTGGAGAAAGGAGCCTCTGGCTGGTCAGTTAAGTCTGATTCATTGGCAGAATCATCAGAGGACACTGGCTCAGGGGGCTCTGCCCTAGGTCTCTTCTCTGGGGGCTGAGAGGCCCTGTCTGGGTGAGATTGAGATCCTCTAATTAATGAAATTAAATCTTCTGCCAGAGTAAGCATTTGAGAACTAGAAGAGGGTCTGGTTGTAGGGGGTTTAACAGGCACTGTTTTAGTAGTCTTGGCTGCTTTAGCCCTGGCGAAGGCCTTAATGGACATGGCTGCTGGAGGCCTAGCAGCACCACGTACTGGGGTAGAGACATCCAAGGGAATGGTGTCTGATAAGTCAGTGGCAACCACCGTAGTGGATAAAATTTCAGAGGCCGATTCAAGAGTGGTAGCAGGGGCCTCAGTTGTAGAGATAGATTCAGCTGTACTTTGATCAGTTTTCGGTTTCGCCGAAACCGAGACACTCGCGTTTGCTTAACCATGGTTTCGCCGAAACCGCGGACGAAGTGTCGGTCTTTATCTTTGCGTTTTGGCAGATTGGGTAGTCGGAGGATCCGACGGCATAATGTACGCAAAACAGATCCGAAAAACTGTTCTGCAAACTCCGACCGACGCCTAAGCTGCCGTCGGTTGAAAGAAGCACAGGCTGAACAGGCTGCTACGTCGTGGGCTGGGCCTAAACAAGGCAGACAATAAGAGTGGAAATCTTTATGAGGTATTTGTTTCCCACAGGTTAAACAATTATTAACTTTTTCTGACATCGGCTGAGGCAAGAAAGAGTCCCCAACGGGTACTTAGCTTTAGAAGTCTTCAAGTAGTATTCGTAGAAGTAATCTCTGGATCCGACCGACCGGCACTTGCGAACAGCTTCTGCTTGCGCCACGGCAAGAAAGACTGAGGAAAATGGCGTCGGCTGATGCCTTTATACCCAAGACCAACAGTGATGACGTCGGGTGAAGCGACATCAGCGAAGCGGACCCGGACTTTGGAATCCGGCTGACTGAAGGGCTGCCTGACGACAGGACAACCCAGTTGTTATGACTGCAGATGCATCCATGAAGGACATCACACATAATGCAAAACTATAACATCAAACAAAAAAAGGTTGGGAGGGTAGCCTATTGGTTAAGGTGTTTGTCTTACAAACACAAGGTGCAAGGTTTGAGTCTTACAAGGGATAATTGGCTAGGCTTAAAATGGCTCACAAGGGCAATTAGCTTAGTACTAACCTATGAAACCTATGAAATTATGAAAGAACAGAAGTACATAACATTAAAAACACAAATATCTCATACAAACTGCTTCCTGCACAGCCGAGACCCTTTCACCCCCATGTAGAGGAATCAATACCTGTACAGAAATAGAACAGAACAGGCAAATATTCCTCAAAAAGAAATACGCACACAGAAAATCTAAATTCTATGGCATAACCCTAAACAAACAACAAAACCCAACTCAACATCTTCAAATACACACTAAACCTCATAACAAAAACAATCTGTCCAACTAAACGTCAGATCGGAAATGCTATTATTATTCACTCACAGCAACTAGAAAGCCTTACGACAATCTGAGCATTTGAGCAAAGATACTACACCCTACCAAACATGTTTCATAGGGTGGTTAAATAGAATAGCTGGTTACACAGAGTTTCCCAAAATAAATTAGGCTCTTTGCATTTTGGAAGGAAATGGTTGGTAGAACCAAACTCATTTCACAACATGATTTACATATCTACTTTTTCTTTTCTTTAATTTTTACTTGAATGTGTTATCTAAGTACACTACTGATCTTTTTCACAGTTTACAAATCTAGTAAAATTTTATGGCTGTACCTTTGTGGCTACTGATACCGACTTTAACTTTATCATCTATACTGGTCTTGTCAAAGCACATGACATTAGTTTACATGAACTAAGACGACAACATTCAAAACCATTAAATACTAAATACATTTTGACAGGATCACTAAGTAGCTAACAGAAAACAAGCATCAGGTTACTATCTAAGAGTATTCCTTCAAGACTATTCTTTGGGGAGTTCCTCAAGCTTGCTTACTGCTCCAATACTGTTTAACATCCTTTTCATCAGAAATACTAATTCATTAATACTGGCTAATTAAATGTGCTGTGCTTCTTACAAAAATACAGCAGCAAAAACATTTCGTCTAATACCAATATTTTCAGCAAAAACATTTCGTCTAATACCAATATTTTCAGCAATTAAGAAGGAAATGTAAGAAACCTGGCCTATTTGACGATCTTCCTTCCAAAGATAGCAAGTTCTAAAAACCCAATTCTTTTTACAGTAACAGCAAAAACTAAAGTAAGCAATTAAATAAATGCACATTTAAAAGTGATATGCACCTAAAATATTAACATATTAAAGAGCATACATAATTAATTCTACATATTTCATAATTTTAAAATAAATATTGAAAAGTATTACTAAACTGAAAACACAAGGAATAATTGAAATCTTTATCTTAAAAAGTCAAGTAGACAAAATGTTATTGTATTATGTGGTTTATATCGTAAAATTGCAAACTTAAGTCCTAGAACATTTACTGTACCTTTGAACTAACTCCTCATTTTTAAACCATTCTATCTATCTATCTATCTATCTATTTATCCCAACACATCTGAAATCGGCAAGTGAACAAGAATGAATTTGCAATAAAGTACAGTTTTGTACCTACCATAAATGTAGATGTTCGGGTGTTCACACTGCTGCAGTCATCACACTTGGGTTATCTGCCGTCAGGCGGTCAAGCAGCCGACCCGAGTTCCAAAGTCTTGGTCCGGCATCGGTTGCTGTCGCTTCTTCCCTGACGTCAGTGCGACAGGGGTATAAAAGAGGCAGCCGACGCCATATTCTTCAGTTTTTCTTGCCCCAGATGTCAGGTGCCCCCAAATAGGAAGGCAATACATAATCCTAAGTAAATAACATAAGGAGAAAACAATAGCTACAGCTGTATGCAAATACACCATATAGAAATACATCTTAGAGATTGTATAAACAGGGAGCTATAGATAAAACCCAGGCAAGAAGAGGGGAAGGTGGGAGGGTAACCTGGACTGCAGCAGTGTGAACACTCGAACATCTACATTTATGGTAGGTACAAAACTGTACTATGTTCATTGTGTTACACTGCTGCAGTCATCACACTTGGGTTGAATCCCAAAGCTAAGGCTGCGCGGTTGGTACTAAACAGGGTTTGGAGAAGCTAGTAGGCCCTGCAAAACTGCAGTGGCAAAGCCAGCTCTGGTTTTTGAGTATATAAGTAAGTGGCAGTGCTTGGTGAAGGTGTGCACTGAACTCCAAGTTGCAGCTTCCAAAATATCCTCGGTTGGTACCCCTCTGAGGAAGGCTGCTGATGTTGCTGTAGCCCTGGTGGAATTAGGCCTAATGTTACCAGGTACAGATTTCCCATGGTGTGTGTAGCAGAAACGGATACAATGTCCTATCCATTTTGAAATGGTCTGTTTTGATATAGGCTTTCCTTGAGATCCTGCAGCATAGGATACAAAGAGCTGATCAGATTTTCTGAAAACCTTTGTTTTATCCAAGAAGAAACATAATTGCCTGTGAATGTCCAAAGAAGGTAGGAGCCTTTCCCCTTTATTCTGGGGGTTTGGATAAAAGGTGGGTAAATGAATGGTTTGGTTTAGAGCCACACTGGATACCACCTTTGGCATAAAGGAAGGGTTAGTTCATAAAGAGGCTCTGTCTTGATGAAAGATGATGAAAGGCTCCACTGCCATTAGGGCCTGTAGCTCTGAGACTCTTCGTGCTGAAGTTATTGCTAGCAGCAGGGCAGTTTTCCATGATAAAAATTGTAAATCAGCTGAAAATGCTGGCTCAAAAGGCGGTAGTGTAAGTTTTTCCAAAACAAAATAGAGGTCCCAAGTTGGTGTTGGTGTTCTTCGGGGTGGTCTTATGTTCTTAGCCCCTCTGAGGTACTGTCTTAATAATGGATGTGAAAAAATTGGAGGATCCGTGTTGTAATGAGCTGAAATAGCTGAAGTGTGGAGCTTTATAGATGAAAAGGAAAGGCCTTTGTGCAACATCTCAGTTAAATATTGCAGAATCTGAGGAATATTTGGGACAAGAGGATTTTGGCCTTTAGCCTGGGACCAGGCGCAGAATATTTTCCATTTGTCTGAGTAGGTTTTCCTGGTGCTGGGTCTCCTGGCCTCCAGAATGACATCCATAACAGCTGTAGAGAGAAGTGTTGACTGGTTGTTTAGATAATCTGCCATGCAGCCAGATTTTAAAGTCTTGAGCTGGCTGTGTAGGATCTGATTGTTTTGCTGAGTCAGCAGGTGAGGAATTTGAGGTAAAATCCATGGTGGGCCTTGAGCCATGTTCCTTAATATTGGATACCAGTGTTGGTGTGGCCAGTCTGGAGCAATGAGTATCATTTGTGGACTCTCTAATCTGGCTTTTAGCAGCACCTTTGCCAGAAGAAGCAGTGCAGGAAAGGCATACACTGTTTGTGTTTTCCAAGTGAATGAGAGGGCGTCCAGAGGCAGTGCAGGAAAGGCATACACTGTTTGTGTTTTCCAACTGAATGAGAGGGCGTCCACTTTCCAAGCTAGTGTGTGGTATGTCCTTGTGCAAAACCTTCACAGTTGGTAGTTTTGGAGGGAAGCAAACAGATCTATGTCTGGGCTCCCCCATTTTTGAGTTATCATTGTGAATACTTGTGGGTCTAGGTTTCCACTTGTGAGGATCCATGATATTTCTGCTTAGTTCGTCTGCCAATGTATTTTTCTTTCCTGGCAAGAATTGTGCTTGTAGTTGAACTTGGTAGGTCAGTGCTGTGTTCCACAAGGTCATTGCTTGCCTGCATAGGTGGTAGGAATGTGTGCCCCCTTGTTTGTTTATGTACCACATCACTGTGGTGTTGTCCGTCTTTATTAGAAGTTGTCCTGGATGTAGGAGGTCCTTGAAAGCTGTTAGGGCATTTTGTACAGCTAGCATCTCTTTTTGATTGATGTGGAGATGCATTTGATCTGCAGACCATTTGCCCTGAATACACTGCCCTGCCATATGTGCTCCCCAGGCGTAATCCGAAGCATCTGTTGTCATTGTTTGCCTGGCTGTGGGCAAGGTGAAAGGCTGACCCTTGTTGAGGTGACATGCCTGAGCCCACCATAGAAACTCCTGTTGAAGGCAGGGAATTAGTGGTATTATTGTTTCCAACCTGTGGCTGTGTTGAGTCCATACGCTTTTCAGGTACCATTGTAATTTCCTCATATGCAGTTTGGCATATGGTATTAGTAGTATGCAAGATGCCATGAATCCCAAGGCCTGAGTTGGGTCTTTGTTGCCATCATTTTGAAGTATTGAGTCAGTTGTCCTTGCTTGTCTGGCGTGAGATAAGCCATCTGGGCCATTGTATTTAAGCTGGCACCCAGGAATATTATGTCTTGTGAGGGCACTAGTTTTGACTTCTTTTCGTTTACTGTGTGCCGTAGGCAACTTAGTAGGTTTTTTACAAACGCCAGATGTTTTAAAAGAATGTCCTTGCTGTCTGCTTGAATAAGGCAGTCGTCCAGGTATGAATATATTTGGATTCCTCTTTGTCTGCAGTATGCAATTACTGGTGCCAGGCATTTTGTGAAGACACTGGGTGCAGTAGATAAGCCAAAGGGCAGTGCAGAGAATTGGTAATGAGTTGTACCTGCTATAAATCGGAGGTATCTTCTGCAATTTTGTCTGATGCAGGTATGCCTCCTTGAGGTCCAACGTTACTAGCCAAGCCTTCTTGCCCAGCATGGGAAGAAGTTGCTGCGGTGTGAGCATCTTGAATTTGGGTACTTCCAGGTATGTCTTTAGAATTGAAAGGTCCAGAATGGGTCTCCAGGCTTTGTCCTTTTAGGGAACCAGAAAGAGTCTTGAGTAAAATCCTTGTCCTTGCTCTTGTGTAGGAACCTGTTGAATGGCTCTCATGTCCATGAGTGCTGTAATTTGTCTTTGAGCCTCTGCCCATTGATTTGATGGCAGGTTTGGCATTCCTTTTTATCCTTGGTAAAGTGTGAAAGTGGAACCTGTATCCTTGAGTTACAATATTTGGGACCCATTTGTCTTTTGTGATGATGTGCCAATTGTCTGCTAAAAGTGCAAGTTTTCCTCCCAAGGGAGCTGCCAAGAGTGATTTGCTAGGCAGTCTGAGGGGTAAGTCATTGTGATTGTCTTCTGATAGTTTGAGACCTGTCTTCTCCTCCTTTCTGGGTTGTGGCACCCCATTGTCGTGGCTTGTAAGAGCCTTGTGGCTGACCTCTGCCCCTTGGGCATCTGAATTTGCCCCTCTGTGGTCTGTCAGAAGTTGGAAAGGACCAGTTTTTGGTTGGCCAATTTCTGCTGAAACAAGGGGGTTGAACCTGTAAGAAATCCTTGACCGTCTGCATAGAATTTGTCTTATCCTCCATTTTCTTTAAAACCTCTTCTGCTTTCACACCAAATACAACATCCTGCTGTAAGGGTGCATCTAATAACTTTGCTTTAACATGACCATGTAAAGTTTGTTCTTTTAACCAAGCATGCCTACGAATGACAGACCCTGTTACAGCTGCTCTGCAAGAAGCTTCCAATGAATCAAATCCATATTGCAAAGTATGTTTTCCCACTTGTTCTGCTGCATGCAAGAAATCTTGCATTTCCTTGTAATCAGGCTGCTCTGTATGTGTGCTCATTTTTTGTTTTAATTGAGACATCAAATATTGTTGATGTTTCAGCATGTGAAACTGGCAATTTAAGGCCCTCATAGCTAGAGTAGCTGAGGTATATACTTTCTTTCCCCATCTGTCTAGTGCTCTAGAATCCCTTTCAGATGGTACAGGATATTTAGCAATAGAGGCCTTAACCCCTTTGGGACCCTGGGAAATGGTTTCTGGGTCAGCAACAGGGCTTTTATATAGGAATTTATGTGAGTCAGGGACTCTGTAGTATCTGTCTGGTTTGGCTGGTGCAGGAGGTAATGAATCTGGGTTAAGGCTAGATTCTGAATAAACATCATCCACAATGTCTAACACAGGTGGAATAGCAAGGGGTCTGTGCTGGGGTAGTAAGAGGAACTCTCGGAGCCTTTTCTTAGAAAATAATCCTGGCCTTCCCAGTGGAAATGTTCCCTCATGGTATGTAAAGTTTCCCCAAAAGAGTAGTCTTCTGGGGGAGATGCTGAAGGAATAGAATTTTCAGCATCAGAGTCTTCATAAGGGGGAAAAGAGTACTCCTGTTCCTCAGAAGAATCTGAGGAAATGAAAACCTGGTCAGAGGAAGTGAAGTCCTCCTCCTGTCTAGGCCTTTTGTCAGGTGGGGGATGGGAACCCCTGATTAGGGTAATTAAGTCTTCGGCCATCTTAAGCATCTGTTTCTTTGGGGCCTTGCACTGGAGACTGCTGTACAGGCTTCCTTACTTTTGATGGAGTTTTCAGTTTTGCATAGGATTTATAGTAAGTGTAGTCTGTCTGAAGACACCTTCAGCAACTGACGGCCTTTCAACTGCACCGGAATCCCCTTCAGCCATGGAGGTGGAAGGGCCTAAAGATAAAGGCTCTGGAGGCCCTGCAATCTCCGCTTGGGAGTCGGATGCAGGCTGGGGTTCTAATTCAGCGGTCACCAGGGGCTGCATAGACGCCTCACTGAAAACCAGAGAACCGGCGACTGGCCTAGCAGAGGCCTCGGTGTCTGGTTTGGGTCTCGGCTGCCTGTCCTTATCTTTACGCTTTTTATGCATCTCGGACGTCGGTTGCTCCGACGGCATGGTATAATTAAATTTTCTACCAAAATAATGTCAGGCGAAATCAAACCGACGTCTGATAGTTCGTTTGTTAAACCTGGCACAAAACCGACAACCTGTGACGTCGTGGCCTGGGCCTAGGCAAGGGATACAATAAGAATGAAAATCCTTATGAGGTATTTGCTTCCGACAAGAAATGCAATTATTAACTTTTTCTGACATCACACTGAGGCAAGAAAAGGTTCCCCAATGGGGTACTTAGCTTTATTGAAGACTTCGGTCTGAAATTCGATTTGAAAATCTCAGGAGTCGGCCGACTGGCACTTGCAAACTGCTTCTGCTTCGGGCACCGCGCGGCAAGAAAGACTGAAGAAAATGGCGTCGGCTGCCTCTTTTATACCCCTGTCGCACTGACGTCAGGGAAGAAGTGACAGCAACTGACGCCAGACCAAGACTTTGGAACTCGGGCCGACTGTGGAACCGCCTGACGGCAGATAACCCAAGTGTGATGACTGCAGCAGTGTAACACGATGAACATCTGTAATTTGACTATAAATGTGGTCATTACTGAGACATCACGCAGACTTTCTCAGTTACAAATGATGCTGCCCACTTTTTGTGCATTGGTGTCTGAAAAACTCATTCCAAAAACATAAGTACTTGTTTTTCAACAAACTATTAATACTTACTACAATAAGAATTACAACTCGTTGACTGGTCTGAATTCTATAACTGTTCTGACTGCATTATTGTCTCATCTTCATTTCCAACAAACTTGCAACAATCCAAACAAACAAAAGCGGGGTCTAGCTACATCCCTATATCTGAACAAATACCTATTCACACCTTACACCTCCTTACTCTCCTTTCTTCACTCACTTCCTTACTTCTATCAATTCCTCTCAAGTATACCATAAGCCTGCTTTTGTGTCGCAATTTCTCTCTGTGGTGGTGAAGCGGTTAGCATTGTTGCCTCACAGCAAGAGGTTCAACTGTTCGATTCTCAGCTGGAGCTCCTTCTGTGTGGAGTCTGCATGTCCTCCCCACGGTTGAGTGACATTTAAAGACATGCAGGTAGGTGCATGCATGAATGGGTGTGCCTTCGTTGAAGGTTGGGCGTTGGGCTGGTAACTTGGCATCGTAAAAATCCACTGCCAATCATTAGCGGACTGGAGTTCCACTGTGGCGACCCCTAACTAGGAAAAATCAAAAAACATTACTATTAAACTAATTCACCTTTAATTTCTCTATAAACTGGCTAAAATTTCTGTATTAAGTCATTGTCATATACCCTATCTATTCTTAACCAATCTTTTCATATTATGTCTAATTTGGTATAATTATTTAAATTATAGTTGCTTTTTGTATTATTTTCAAAAAACTGTAAAATTATTGTTCTTAAAATATTTTGTAATACTTTGGAGTATCTATCCCCAGGCCTTCGCTAAAAATCGGCTCCTACCCAGTTGGACTTTCACAGTTGTCAAATGTCAACAACATGATCAGTCAAATGAAGAGAACAGCTGAAAGCTGTCACACCCCATGAATTACTGTTAGCCTCAGGGACTTAATATGAAAAGTACAGCTGTGTACCTACCATCAATGTAGATGTTCGAGTGTATTCACTGTTGCACTCATTACTCTTGGGTTATCCTGCTGGCAGGCGACCCGCGGTCGGCCAGAACTCCAAAGTCTAGGTCTGGCATCAGTTGCTGTCGCCTCTTCCCTGACGTCAGTGCACCAGGAGTATAAAAGAAGCAGCCAATGCCATTTTCTTCAGTTTTTCTCACCCCAGATGTCAGGTGCCCCCAAAATAGGCTAAAAATATTACGCCAATAATTATGCATGCAGTAAAATAAACATTTCCTTCATCTACAAGCAAATACACCACATAGGTTGTATAAGATAGAGAAGTATAGGTAAGTCCCAGCAAAGAAAAGGGGAGGGAGGTAACCTGGACTGCAACAGTGAATACACTCGAACATCTACATTTATGGTAGGTACACAACTGTACTATGTTCATCATGTTTCACTGTTGCAGTCATTACTCTTGGGTTGAATCCCAAAGCTAAGGCTGGGTGGCTGGGCCTAAAGAGGATTAGGAGAGGCTATAAGGCCTTGCAAAACTGCAGTGGCGAAGCCTGCTCTGGATTTAGAGTAGAGAGGTAAATGGTAGTGCTTTGTAAAAGTGTGCACTGAACTCAAGTTGCAGCCTCTAAAATGTGTTTGGTTGGTACTCCTCTGAGAAAGTCTGCTGAAGTGGCTGCTGCCCAGGTAGAATGAGGTCTAATGGCCTTGGACACTGATTTGCCTTGTTGTGAGTAGCAGAAATGAAAGCAGTGGCCTATCTATTTTGAAACAGTCTGTTTTGAGATAGGCTTTCCTTGAGATCCTGCAGCAAATTCCACTAAAAGTTGCTCAGTTTTTCTGAAAGCTTTAGTTCTGTCCAAATAGAAGCGTAGTTGTCTGTGTATGTCCAAGGAATGCAGAAGTCTTTCACCCTTATTCTGTGGGTTTGGATAAAAGGTAGGCAGATGAATAGTTTGGTTGAGGGCCACACTGGACACTACCTTAGGCATAAATGTAGGGTTCGTTCTTAAAGAAACCCTGTCTGGGTGGAAAATGATGAAAGGTTCCACAGCCATGAGTGCCTGTAACTCTGAAACGCGTCTTGCAGAGGTTATTGCTAGGAGCAGAGCTGTTTTCCAAGATAAAAACTTTATATCAGCTGTATTGGCTGGCTCAAAAGGCGGCAGAGTGAGTTTTTCCAAGACATAATTGAGGTCCCATGCAAGTATTGGGGCTCTCCTTGGAGGTCTTATGTTTTTGGCCCCTCTGAGGTACTGTCTTATCAATGGATGGGAAAAAATAGGAGGTTCCGTATTGTAATGAGCTGAAATGGCTGAGGCATGAATTTTAATTGATGAAAAGGATAGGCCTTTGTCCAGCATCTCAGTTAGGTATTGTAAAATCTGAGGATATTTGGTACAGATGTGTCAAGTCCTTGTGCCTGGTTCCAAGCACAGAATCTTTTCCATTTGTCTGCATACGATTTTCTGGTACTGGGCCTTTTGGCCTCCAAAATAACATCAATCACTGCTTTAGAAAGAGGTGTGTTTTGAAAGGTGACATTATCCGCCATGCTGCCTGATTTAGGGTCCTGAGTTGGCTGTGCAGAATCTGATTGTTTCGCTGGGTCAGTAAGTGAGGAATAAGAGGCAGTGTCAAGGCTGGGCCTTGAGACAAGTGTTTTAGGATTGGGTACCAGTGCTGGCGTGGCCAGTCTGGGGCAATCAGGATCATTTTTGGCTTCTCTTGCCTGACCTTTAGGAGTACCTTGGGGAGGAGAGGCAGAGGAGGAAAGGCATATACTGTTAGAATTTTCCAGCTAAATGACAGAGCATCCACTTTCCATGCTTGCTTGTGATAAGTCCTTGTGCAGAATCTCTGTAGTTGGCAGTTGTGAGGGGAGGCAAATAGATCTATGTCTGGGCATCCCCATTTCTTTATTATCATGCTGAAGACTAGTGGATCCAGTTTCCACTCGTGGGGATCCGTAAGGTTTCTGCTTAGTTTGTCTGCCAGAGTTTTGTTCTTTCCTGGCAGGAATTGTGCTTGCAGGTGTACTTGATAAGTCAATGCTGTGTTCCATAAAGTCATGGCTTGTCTACAGAGGGGATAGGAATTTGTGCCTCCCTGCTTGTTTATGTACCACATGACTGTAGTATTGTCCATCCTTATCAGTAGTTGGCCTGGATGGAGTAAATCCTTGAAAGCTGTCAGGGCATTCTGAACAGCTAGCATCTCTTTTTGATTGATATGTAGATGCATTTGGCTTGTGGGCCATGTGCCCTGAATACATTTTCCTGTCATGTGTGCTCCCCAGGTATAGTCTGATGCATCTGTTGTTATTGACTGCCTGGCTGTGGGTAGAGTGAAAGGCTGTCCCTTGTTGAGGTGACAGGCATGAGCCCACCATCAAAACTCCTGTTGCAGGCAAGGAATGAGGGTAATTAATGCTTCCAGGTTTTGACAATGTTGAGTCTAGACACTTTTTAGGTACCACTGAAGTTTCCTCATATGCAGTCTGGCATATGGAATTAGCAGTAAGCAGGACGCCATGAAGCCCAAAGCTGCAGAATTTTTCTTGCAGATAACTGGGTCTTTGTTGCCAACATTTTGAAGTAAGAAGTTAGTTGTCTTTGTTTTTCTGGCGTGAGATAAGCCATCTGGGTGGTTGTATTTAAGCTTGCACCCAGGAATATTATCTCTTGAGAGGGTACTAGTTTGATTTATTTTCGTTTACTGTGTACCCTAGGCAAATTAATAATCTTTTTACGAACGCCAGATGCTTTAGTAGAGTGTCCTTGTTCTCTGCTTGTATAAGGCAGTCGTCCAAGTAGGGATAAATTTGAATTCCTCTTTGTCTGCAAAATGCAATTACTGGTGCCAGGCATTTTGTGAAGATCCTGGGTGCAGTAGATAAGCCAAAGGGTAGTGCAGAGAACTGGTAGTGCTTTGAGCCAGCTATGAATCTGAGGTATCTTCTGCAAGATTGTCTGATTGGTATATGCAGGTATGCCTCTTTTAAGTCCAAAGTTACAAGCCAAGCCTTCTTGCCCAGGATGGGCAGAAGCTGCTGCAGAGTTAACATTTTGAATTTTGGAACGTCCAGAAACGTGTTTAGAACAGACAGGTCCAGTATTGGTCTCCAGGTTTTGTCCTTTCTGGGGACTAAGAAAAGTCTTGAGTAAAATCCTTGTCCCTGCTCTTGTCGTGGTACTTGCTGAATGGCCTTCATTTGCATAAGGCTCGAAACTTGTCTTTGTGCCTCTGCCCATTGACTGTGTGGCAGGTTTGGCATACCTTTTGCCTTTGGCAGGGTGTGAAAGTGGAACCTGTAGCCCTGGGACACTATATTGAATACCCATTTGTCCTGGGTGATCATGTGCCAATTTTGAGAGAGAAGTGCTAGCTTTCCCCCTAAGGGGGCTGCAAGAAGATAAGTGCTTGGTGCTGGCAGAGGCAAGTCATTGGGACTGTTTCCTGCATGGCTGAGCTTTGTCTTCTCCAGTTTTGTAGGTAGGAGCACCCCACTGTTTAGGCCTGTATGAGCCCTGGGGCTGGGATCTGCCTCTGGGATGTCTGTATCTGCCTCTTTGTGGCCTGTCTGTCACTGTAAAAGACCAATTTTTTGTAGGCCAGTTCCTGCTAAATTTTGGTGGCTGCACCTGTAAGAAATCCTTTACTGTATGCATAGATTTCGCTTTGTCCTCCATTTTCTTCAAAACCTCCTCTGCTTTAACACCAAATAAAGTATCATGCTGTAATGGAGCATCTAATAATTTTGCTTTAACATGATCAGGCAGATTTTCTTCCTTTAACCAAGCGTGCCTCCTAATGACAGAACCCGTAACTGCGGTCCTACAAGAGGCCTCCAGAGAGACAAAAAGTACAGTTTTGTACCTACCATAAATGTAGATGTTCGAAGATCCACATTGCTGCAGTGCTTACACTTGGGTAGTCCGCTGTCCTCGGTCGGCCCGAATATCAAAGTATAAGGCTGACGTCGGTCAAGGCGCATAAGACTGACATCAGGATGTCAGGGTACAAATGTGCATGACCGACGTCATATCCTCAGTCTTTTCTTGCCCCAGATGTCAGAAGACCCCAAAAAGAAAGGTCAAAACCAAAAGACAGCAAACAACCAACCAACCACCCTTCCACCAATAATATGTACAATATATACAATATACACAACATTTACAACCCAACCCACACAACCGCCTCTAACTACAGAGGGGAAGGAGGGAGGGTAAATTGGACTGCAGCAATGTGGATCTTCGAACAAACCTAGAATGATGCCACAATACAGTGATAAGATGATCAGCTTTAATAATTGGCTTAAATTCTGGTGTCATTCAAAGGGGATCCAATGTCTGTCTGCCTGGGATGACATGCTGGACAAGCCACGCTGCTTCGCAAGGGACGGCTTGCACCTGTCACCCCTGGGCTTCCGGATATTGGCAAAGGCTCTTGCCACCCCAATAGTGCCTTTTTTAGGCAAGGCTCAAATTCTAAACCTACCACCCTAGAACACCAAAAAGGAAAAAAACTAAGGGTAATGCTGCTCAATGCCAGAAGTCTCAATCTCAAGATGCACGCACTCGAGGCCCTTCTCAATATGGAGAACATCGATGTCTGTGCTGTGACAGAAACCTGGTTCAAGGCTCCTGAGAGCACCCCAGCACTAACAGGTTTTACCTCATATCATACGTTCCGGCCCCAAAATCCGGACAACACCAAGAAAGGGGGTGTCCATATTCATAAAGGACACCCACACCTCAAGGTTGGTGGCAACGCATGCATCGGAGACCATCCAGGTGGAATTAACCATAGGCAAGACTGCTCTGCAATTTGTAGCATGTTACAGGCCACCCTCTCAAACTCAGGAACCTCACATGGCCTTCCTGAAAACATTGGAGGGGATAAATGTATCTCCAAACACCATCATACTAGGTGACTTCAACGACCCTAATATAGACTGGGAACACTACTCAAGCAACACTCTAACCCAAAGATTCCTGGAGTTCATAAACTCAAATGCCATGGAACAACTAGTCACCATCCCAAGAGGTGAAAACATACTTGATCTCATCATCACGAACATGGGATCAAAATGTTCAACACGAAGTATACCCTCACTGGTGAGATCAGATCATAACTAATCTCGCTGGAGGTCCTCATCCCGCCCACCTGAAACAAAAAGACCACAGTGAAAACTTCAAAAGCCGATTTCACACTTCTAAAAACTAGTGTGGTCTCCTTTAAGGCCCCTGAGCCAGTGGTAAACATTACTCAAACCGCTGAATCACTTACAAATGCCTTCTACCAGCACCTACAGGACTGCATGGATCAGGCAATCCCAAACAAAACTAAGACTCTCTGTACCAAAGGCAAGCGTCCAGTCTGGTGGACCCCAGCCATAAACAAGCTCTACAACAAAGGAGGAAGCTACTACAAGATAGAGCAAAATCCTTGAAAGGTAAGACACCTTTGATCATTATAAGTAAAAACTAAGAGCTCTCATAAAATCATCCAAGGCAACTTTTGAGAGAAAATCGCCAAGGACTCTAAAGACAATCATAAGGCCTTTTAGCTATGTTAGAAACCTAGGAGGAAACTCCCAGATATGCTCAGAATTAGTTCAAAATGATAAAATTACTGAACCTACACACATTGCTAACATACTGGCTGACAGGTTCAGTGCAAACTTCTCCCCCAAAAGGAGAGATATCTATTCCAGAGGATTGTAGCCCCAAACATCTCCAACGCCCAGGTGAGAACTGCCCTCACTAAGGCAAAAACACAGCATCCATGGGACGGATGGTGTCCCCGGCTGTGTGCTTCATGAACTCAACGAGGAATTAAACCCACAGTTAGGACAGCTGTTTAATCTTAGCCTCACCTCAGGATACGTACCTCAAGGAGTGGCGACGGTGACTGTGGTCCCACTTCATAAGGGGTGCCTCCACAGACCCTGAAATTACCGCCCATTAGCTTGACAAGCCTTATCTGCAAAGCCATGGAGAGGATCATAATGGAACTCATAAATAAAGACATAGGAACTTGCAGACTTTGGATCCAACCCAGTTTGGCTTTGTCAAAGGCAGATCCTGCCTCTAAACTTGGTTGACTTTTTGAGACAGTCAACAAGGCCATTGATGAGGGAAAGGCAGTCCATACAGCCTACCTCGACCTGGCAAAGGCCTTCACACAATACCCCACTCAGGTATCATCGAAAACTCATCAGCTTGAATGTAAACCCATACATCACAAGATGGGTTGCAAACTGGCTAGCGACAGAACCCACAGGGTCAGAGTTGCTGGAGCCATGTCAGACTCAAAGCCTGTCACAAGTGGTGTCCCACAGGGCTCAGTCCTGGGTCCACTTGTTCGGCATCTACTTTTCTGAAGTACAAGCAAACACAGGAGGGTTATGGCTGACAAAGTTTGCAGATGACTGCAAACTGGGCCATAGTCGAAAACACATCTGACACAGATATCCTCCAGAAGGGCCTCACAGAAACGGATAACTGGTGCCAGAGCCATGGCCTGAAGTTAAACGCCAAAAATGCATAGTCATACCAAAACAAGGTTACCCTAGCTACCATATAGGTGACAATCCACTGAGCACAGAAAAGTCATCAGGGATCTGGGGACCCAAGTTGACAGTAGTCTTTGCTTGACACTCATGTTGCTAAAGTAGTTAGGAAAACCTTCTATATCGCCCACCTGATCATGAAGGGATTCACATCTAGATCAAGGGAGGTCATCGTCCCCTGTACTCATCACTCATTAGACCTATGATTGAGTACAATGCCCCGCTCGAATGTATCTGACCAGACACCTGATGCAGCTTGAAAGGCCCCAAAGTTCCTCACCAAAAGGATAAAGGGTCTCAAAAATATGTCTTATGCTGCCCGACTGAAAGAACTCCAGCTTTATTCAGTCTCATACCGCTTGCTCAGAGGTGACCTGTGCCTGACATATAAGGCCATGTCAAACCCAGATTTGATGAATATGCTTCACCTCAAAAATCTAGATCCCTCAGAACCACAAGGGAGACTTAAACCTTGACACGGTTATAAATAGAACATGCTGGAGGGACAGATTCATCACCCAGAGACTCCCTATGCTGTGGAACAAAATCCCGGTACATGTGAGGCAGAGCACCTCGCTGGCCTTGTTCAAGAGGAATCTTGACCAATGGATGGGAGATCGCAGATATACCCCAGGGATTACTTCAGTGTCACTGCTTGACAGAGGCACAGAAAAATGATAGGCATAGTTTTATTCAAACTAAAGGGGTGGCGAAAGCCACATAACTATGGGCTAGGCTTATAAATGCCCTTGGGCAGATAGCCTAGTATGAACCTATGAACCTATGAACCTACATTTATGGTAGGTACAAAACTGTACTATGTTCTTCATCTCACATTGCTGCAGTCCTTACACTTGGGTAGAATCCCAAAGCAGAGGTAAGGGAGGATGGCAAAACTATAAAGCAGCAGGAGCTGCCAAAATGCACTGTAAAATAGCAGTGGCAAAACCAGCCCTAGATTTAGAGTAAAGTGGAAGGTGATAATGCTTAGAGAAAGTATGCACTGAACTCCAAGTAGCTGCCTCCAAAATATCTTTAGCTGCCACCCCCCCTAAAAAAGCTGTCGAAGTGGCAGTAGCCCTAGTGGAATGAGGCCTAATCCCAGCTGGAATCTCCTTACCATGATGGGAATAACAGAAAGCAATGCAAAACCCAATCCACTTAGAAATAGTTTGTTTTGACACAGGCTTGCCCTGAGAACTCAAAGCAAAAGAAACAAATAACTGCTGAGACTGTCTGAACCCTTTAGTTCTGCTCAAATAATATCGCAACTGCCTGTGTACATCTAAAGTGTGCAAAATCTTTTCCCCTTTATTCTGGGGATTTGCATAAAAAGTAGGCAAATGAATAGTTTGGTTTAAAGCCACACTAGAAACCACTTTAGGCATAAAGGAAGGATTAGTAAGCAAAGATACCCTATCCTTATGGAAAATTAAGAAAGGCTCAACTGACATAAGGGCCTGTAATTCAGAAACCCTTCTTGCAGAGGTAATGGCCAACAAAAAAGCAGTCTTCCATGATAAATATTTCAACTCGGCAGTAGCTGCAGGCTCAAAAGGTTGTAGAGTGAGTTTCTCCAACACAAAATTGAGATCCCAAGCAGGAGTAGGAGCTCTACGTGGGGGTCTTATATTCTTTGCCCCTCTAAGGAATTGCTTGAACAAAGGATGAGAAAACAATGGTGGGTCACAGTCATAGTGAGCCGAAATTGCTGCAGCATGAACCTTAATAGAAGAGAAGGACAAACCTTTGTCCAGTAACTCAGTAAGATATTGAAGAGCCACACTTAAATTAGGCTCAGAAACATCAAATTCCTTTGCTGCACTCCAAAATAAAAATCTCTTCCATTTATCTACACTTTCCTTGTACTAGGCCTTCTGGCTTCCAAAATAACATTCAAAACTTGCTGTGGAAGTTGAGACCCTCCAGGGTTCAAAACAGAATATGCCAGGCTGTTAGGTGAAGAGAGTGAAGTTTGACATTGAGTAAATGACTGTTCTCCTGAGACAGCAGGTGTGGAATCGAAGGCAAAGGCCATGGAGGCTCCCCCAGACTTCTCAGTAAAGGATACCAATGCTGTCGAGGCCAATCTGGAGCTATTAAAATCATCTTTGGCTTGTCCTGTCTGACCTTTAGGAGTACCTTTGGGAGGAGAGGCAGAGGTGGAAAGGCATACACATGAAGATTGCTCCAATTGAAAGAAAGCGCATCCACTTTCCAGGCTGTGGGATGAAACCTTTTTGTGCAAAACTTTGGCAGCTGGTAGTTTAGTGGAGAAGCGAACAGATCTATGTCTGGAGTTCCCCATGACTGTCAATTTCTGAAATACATGAGGATCCAATTTCCACACGTGGGGATCCATAATTCATCTGCTCAACACATCTGCTAAGGAGTTCTGTGCTCCGGCAGAAACCTTGCCTGAAGATTTAGCTGTAAACTGAGAGCAGTCTCCCACAAAATCATTGCTTGCCTGCATAGAGGATAAGAATGTGTTCCCCTTGCTTGTTGATGTACCACATGACAGTTGTGTTGTCTGTTAGAATCAACACCTGCCCTGGAAGAAGTAAATCCTTGAAAGCTATTAATGCAAATTGGACTGCTAACATCTCCTTCAAGTTGATATGTAGATGTTGTAGTCTGGCCGTGTCTTGTATCCACTTTCCATTTAGATGAGCTCCCAAGCTTTGTCTGAGGCATCTGTCGTTAGAATCTGGCTCGCCTCTGGCCGGGTCACAGAGAGTCCCTTGTTTAGGTGACATTCCTGAGCCCACCACAAAATTCCTTTTGAATGCAAGGTATTATCTGAATGACAGTGTCCATATCCTGGCAGTGCTGTGTCCAAACATTTTTGAGATACCATTGTAGCTTCCTCATATGCAGTTTGGCATTGGGAAGCACCAGAATACAAGATGCCATGAACCCCAAGGCTTGAAGGACTGTCCTTGCAGTCAGCCTGGACTGATGAGACAACTGATGGAAGTAAAGGGAAAGATTCTTTTGTTTGTCCGGGGTCAAAAAGGCCATCTGGGATGCTGTATTCAGTCTTACACCCAGAAAGCACATGTCCTGAGAGGGTACTAGACTGGACTTTATTTCGGTCACAGAATACCCCAGGCATCTTAGCACTGCTATCACATATTGCAAATGATGAAGAAGTTCGTCCCTTCCTTGAGCCAGAATCAGGCAATCGTCCAAATAAGGATAAATCTGTATTCCTTTTAGCCTGAATAAAGCTATCACTGGAGCCAGAACTTTCGTGAACACTCTGGGATAAGCCAAAGGGCAATGCAGAGAACTGATAATGAGAAGTCCCAGCCCGAAAATGCAGATACTTCCTGCAACTTAGTCTGATAGGAACATGAAGGTAAGCCTCCTTGAGATCCAGAGTTACCATCCAGTGATCTTTGCCCAGCAGAGGTAAAAGCTGTTGTAACGTCAACATTTTGAACTTGGGAATGTCCAGATAAGTGTTGAGGATAGATAAATCCAAAATTGGTCTCCACGTGTTCCCCTTCTTTGGTACTAGGAACAGGCGAGAATAAAATCCTAGGCCCACTTCTGGCAGAGGGACCGGCTGTATGGCCCCTATTTGAAGTAGCAGAGAAATTTGTTTGTGAGCCTCTATTCTTTGTTGAGGAGGAACGTCTGGCATGCCTTTGAAAGGAGGCAAGGTATGGAAATAAAACTTGTAACCTTGGTGTATGATATCCAATACCCATCTGTCTTGGGTAATTAAACTCCAATTTTCCTTGAAAAGTGCCAACCTTCCTCCCAAAGGTGCTGCCAGATGAGAAGGCTCTGGCAGCTGAAAAGGTAGGTCATTGGGCCTGTTTAAGGACTGACCCCTGCCCTCACCGAAGACTGTGCAGGTGAACTCCTGTTCTAGGCCTGAAAGAGCCCTGAGCTCTGCCCCTACCATGTCTAGATCTACCCCTAGACTGGGAATCATAAGAAGGATACGTCCACCCTTGGTAGGCCAATTCCTACTAAACTTGGAGGCTGAACCTGCAAAAAATCTTTAACAGTCTGCATAGACTTAGCCTTGTCTTCCATTTTCTTTAAGACTGCCTCCACAGGAGAACCAAACAACACATCAGACTGTAAAGGAGCATCTAAAATCCTTGTCTTAACATGGTCAGATAAATTCTGATCCCTCAGCCAGGCGTGCCTGCGAAGAACTGACCCAGTGGCAGCTACCCTAGACGAGGCCTGTACAGCATCAAAACCACATTGCAAAGAATGCTTACCCACCTGTTCAGAAACATGTACCAAATCCTGTAATTCCTTACACTCAATACCTTCCGCCAGAGCATCTACCTTAGACTTCAATTGAGAAAGTAGATAGTTTTGGTATTTCAACATGTGAAACTGGCAATTCAAAGCCCTCATAGCTAAGGTGGAAGAAGTACAGACTTTCTTTCCCCATCTATCCAAAGCCCTGGCCTCTTTATCTGGAGGAACCGGATTTTTTACAACAGAAGCCTTGACTCCCTTAGGCCCCTGACTAACAGTTTCTGGGTCCGCCCTAGGACTCTTAAAAAGATATTTATGAGCTTCAGGCACCCTGTAATACCTATCCGGTTTAACAGGAGCAGGAGGCAAAGAATCAGGATTAAGAGCAGCCTCTGCAAACACATCTTCCACAACATCCAGAACAGGAGGTATAGCCAAAGGCCTATGCTGGGGTAAAAAAAATTCCCTAAGCCGTTTGCTGGAATCAGAGAAGTCCGGAGCTTCCCACTTAAAATGTTCCCTCATGGAATGAAGAGTCTCTGAAAAGAAAAATCCTCTGGAGGAGAAGCAGAAGGAGTAGAATCATCCACATCAGAATCAGAATAAGGAGAATACTCCTGCAAGTCTTCAGCTGAAGACTCTGAAACATCCAAGCCTGCTCAAAACTCCCCAACTCTGGTTCCACCCTAGGCCTCTTATCAGGAGGGGCAAAGAACCTCTAATTAAAGTAATTAAATCTTCTGCCATTTTAAGCATGTGCTTCTTGGGCACAGATCCTGATGAACTAGGAGTGACACCAACAGAAGCTAAACCTGGCCTGCCTCTGGGAGAAGCCTTGGAAACAGAAGGAGAGGGCCTAACCACCCTAGGAAGGGAGGGAGTACAGTAACCTGAGAAGCCCCTTCAGCCTGACCTGCCTCCTGAGAGGCCACATCCTGCAATAACAAAGTCTCCCCTGGGACTCCAGAGACTCCGGAACCTCCGGTTCCACCGACACCTCAAAGAACCGGACGACTCTTCTTGCCTGGGCTTAGCTGCTTTGTCTTTGCGTCGGAGCATCCGGCGGCATATTATAATTGCACCGCTTCAAGACTAACCTGGCACAATCTAACCTTCGCTAATAGTGCGCTTATTAAACCTAGCACAAAAGCGACACCCAACAACGTTGTGCTCAGGCCCCAAACAAGGAATACACAAAGTATGATAATCTCTATGCGGTATCTGTTTCCCACAAGAAATACAGTTATTCACTTTTTCTGACATCCGGTAAACCACTGAGGCAAGAAAAAACGAAAATATTCCCAACGGGGTACTTAGCCAACTTTGACTCGGTCTGAAACTCCGAATTTGAAAAATTTCAGAACGCCGAACGGCACTTGCAACGCTGCTTCTGCATCGGACCATGCGGCAAAAAAGACTGGGGATATGACGTCGGTCATGCGCATTTGTACCCTGACGTCCTGATGTCAGTCTTATGCGCCTTGACCGACGTCAGCCTTATACTTTGATATTTGGGCCGACCGAGGACAGCGGACTACCCAAGTGTAAGGACTGCAGCAATGTGAGATGAAGAACATCCACACTGCAATGTATGCTTTCCCACTTGTTCAGTTGCATGCAATAAATCCTGTATTTCCTTATTTTCTGTACAATCAGAATTAGTCAACATTTTCTGTTTTAACAGTGACATTAAGTATTGCTGATATTTAATCATATGAAATTGACAATGTAAAGCCCTCACAGCCAAAGTAGCAGAAGTGTAAACCTTTTTTCCCCATCTGTCTAGGGTCCTTGAGTCCCTGTCAGAAGGGACAGGGTTTTTAGCAGTAGCGGCCTTAACCCCCATGGGACCCTGAGAAATAGTTTCTGGGTCAGCAGTAGGGTTTTTATAAAGAAATTTATGAGTGTCAGGAACCCTGTAATATCTGCCTGGTTTAACAGGAGCTGGAGGTAAGGAATCTGGAGAAAGGCCGGACTCTGAAAATACATCATCTACAATGTCTAGCACAGGGGGAATAGCAAGAGGTCTATGCTGTGGAAGTAAAAGAAAATCTCTGAGCCTTTTCTTTGATTCTGAGTAATCTTGGCTCTCCCAGTGGAAGTGTTCCCTCATGGAATACAGGGTTTCCCCAAAAGAAAAATCCTCAGGAGGAGAAGCTGAAGGAATGGATTCTTCAGCATCAGAATCCTCATAGGGAGGAAGAGAATATTCCTATACAGAAGAGGAATCAGAGGAAATTGAAATCTGATCTGAAGAGTCATAATATGTCTCTTGCCTAGGCCTTTTGTCAGGAGGGGGATGGGAACCCCTGATCAAGGTAATAAGGTCTTCGGCCATTTTGAGCATCTGTTTTTTAGGCATGGAAGTCTGTTCTGAAGAATGCTGTACTTGTTTCTTTGCCTTTAAAGCTGCTGTAGTCTTTGCTTTTGAAGTTGAGGTAGGCTTTACATATAACTGTGTAGGTCTGAATACACCCTCAGAAGCCGATGCCTGCTCAGCGGCTCCGGACCCATCTGAGGGAAAGATTTCTGAGTGTCCAATACCTTGAGTATCCAGAGGCCTAGCTGGCTCCACGTGGGAGTCATCAGCGGCCTGTGGCTCTGAGGTAGCAGGTGTCAGGGGCTGCGAAAGTGCCTTGCTGAGAACCGGCAACTGGCTTAGCGGAAGCCTCGTCGTCGGTTTTGGATCTCATGCCTGTCCTTCTTTTTCCTTGCGTTTTTTAGAAATTCCAGTCGTCGGCTGTTCTGACGGCATTATGTAATTGAATTTTCGGCCAAAGTAATGATAAGCAAAATCAAAGTGATGTTTAATAGTGCGTTTGTTGAATCTAGCACAAAACCGACAGCTAGCAACGTTATGATCAGGGCCTAGGCAAGGAATGCAGTAAGAGTGATAATCCTTATGAGGTATTTGCTTCCCACAAGAAATACAACTGTTAACTTTTTCTGACATCGGTCTGGAGCAAGAAAAAAGTTTCCCCAACGGGGTACTTAGCTTTAATGAAGACTTCGGATCTGAAATTCGTCTGTGAAAATCTCAGGAGTCGGCCGACCGGCACTTGCGAACTGCTTTTGCTTCAGGCACCGCGCGGCAAGAAAGACTGAAGAAAATGGCGTTGGCTGCTTCTTTTATACCCCTGGCGCACTGATGTCAGGGAAGAGGCGACAGCAACCAACGCCGGACCTAGACTTTGGAATTCTGGCCAACCACGAGTCGCCTGCCAGCAGGATAACCCAAGAGTAATGACTGCAACAGTGAAACATGATGAACATGTGGAACAATGCTTGTAAATTAGCACAACTCACAAAAGTTTCACTATTACCTTGAGCTTAAATACAAAAATCAAAACTGAGTTTGCCAAAACACAGTGCTGCAGGAATCTATATGCATTTCATTTCAGGACCCCCCCTTAGAAAAAATGGACTTCTTTGAACACCGTTACAGTGACTACCCATTTGCTCCCACATCATTACATCCCTGTGTCACTGTAGACAATATTTTTAGTCTCACTCTCCCATTACATAAGATTATTTTATTTTATTTTTCCCATTACACAACATTCTTGATAACCCTCCTTTTTATTTTAAAGCTCTGGCCTTCAGTACAATCAGTGAACACCTGAAATTCATAGGCTTTGATTACATCTCTCATTTCTGGTACCCACAGTCAAAGATCTTGAATACTGGTGTGCAAATCTCTCTGATGAATGTTTCCAATACAGTGTCAGACTACAGGTCTACTGCAAACCTCTGTCCATCAGGTAAACTTTTAGAAAAAGTTATCTTTCAAAAGTTACAAAACTATTTTACAGAAGTATGACCTGTTGTCCATCCCAGATATAGCACACAAACTGCAATCTTTAAACTTATCTCTGAGATGTATTCAGATATGACCAAACTAAGTGGGGTGATTTTTTTTTTTTACTTAAAACTCTCAAAACAGTTAACCAAACGTTCTGATTATGATTTCTCAACACAGGTAATTACTTGATACAATAACTTTTTACATAACAGAACAGTTACCACTAATAACCTTAATTCCTTCTCTGAAACAATGATTCTTACAGCAGTGTTCCCCAGTGAGTAGTTTTAGGCCCACTACTCCTTTTTTTTTTTTTTTACTTAATTTGGCAGAATTAAAGATGTTAAGATTTGCACTGGGTGTGACGAGGGTGGACAGGATTAGGAATAAGTATATTAGAGGGTCAGCCCAGGTTGGAAGGTTTGGAGACAAAGCCAGAGAGGCAAGATTACGTTGGTTTGGACATGTGCTGAGGAGGGATGCTGAGTATATTGGGAAAAAGAAGCTAAGGATGAAGCTACCAGGTAACAGGAAAAGAGGAAGGCCTAAGATAAGGCTTATGGATGTGGTGAGAGAGGACATGCAGGTGGTTGGTGTGACAGAGCAAGATGCAGAGGACAGGAAGAAATGGAAACAGGTGATCTGCTGTGGCGACCCCTAACGGGAACAGCCGAAAGAAGATGATGACTTAATTTGAATAAACTTCCTTGCCTTCTATAAAGATCATTAGTACACTGACAACATTGTGTTAACAGATAATAAATCACAATAATTTAAGCATTAATTTGCAATATTCCTTTTCATTTTTTTTGGAACTGGATTACTACCAATGGGTAATGGTTATTATTGATTTAATTCCCATACTAGAATATGCTTTAGCAATCATAGCCCTTCGTTCTGGGCAGAATACACCCACAGTACAATTTATTGAGACTAAGGTTTCAGATTTATTCAACTAGCTAGCTCTAAATAACATCACTACTATTCTGTACAAAAAAACAAGCTGGCAACCAATCAAGCAAGAGCCATAGACCTGTTCCACATGCTTATGTTTAAATTACAGAAAGAACATTAATGCCCTCCCATACCACATATGGTAACTGTTCATACAGTGGATATAAAAAGTGTACACACCCCTGTTAAAATACCAGATTTTTGTGATATAAAAAAATTAGACCACAATAAATTATTTCAAAACTTTTCCCACCTTTAATGTGACCTATAACCTGTACAATTCAATTGAAAAACAAACAAATATGTTGGGGAAAAATATAAAAATATACAAAAACGTACAATATGCTGGTTGCCTAAGTGTGCACACCCTTAAACTAATACTTTGTTGTGTGTGCACCCACTTAAACTAATACTTTGTTGAAGCACCTTTTGATTTAATTACAGCATTCAGCCTTGCAAAGGAAGGAGACCCGAATGCCATTATGGCCTTAAACAAGCCTTGTGAAAAATCCATCCACCACTTTTCTTTGGACATCTGGAGGGAAGGAATGTTTTGAAATTTGTTTTTTTTTGTGTGTTTCTTTTTTCTAGGACCGACATCCACTTTAATTAAATGCATAGGCTCCAACTCCTTCCAAACTTCAATGACACATTCAGGAATTTCCTCTAGCCAGCCAGCCATCCATCCATGCATCCAGCCAGCAATCCATGCATCCAGCCAGCCATCCATGCATCCAGCCACCCATTCATGCATCCAGCCATCCATCCATGCATCCAGCCATCCATCCAAGCATGCAGCCAGCCATCCATGCATCCAGCCAGCCATCCAGAACCCCTTTTTCGCATTTTTGCACTTGGGATCAGAGTGTAACTTCACTTCAACAGTGATAATCATTTACAACCAGTGGCTACCCCTGCTGCACTTGTTCTAGCACACCACACACATGCATACTCACACCTCTGGCTAATTTGGAGTGTCTAATACACCTACTGCATGTCTTTGAAATGTGGGATGAAACCATAGTACCAAGAGAAAACCTATGTAAACACAGAAGGGACATGCAAAGTACATGCAGAAGCTGGCCCAGCTAAGAAACTCTTCCTGTGAGACAGCAATGTTGTCCACTGTGCCACTGTGGTCTAACGCAGATTTGTGGTATGCCTTGGGTTTTTCAGAAATTAGTGTGTGGGGTTCCCCCTTCTCACCATTACCATTAGCTTCAGTAATTTTGGACATGCAGGCCTCAGGTGCCATATCAACCTCCAGCATGGTCATGGTAGCAGGTGCATGAGCAGGTAAGCATGTATGTCAAAGTCAAACTGGGCAGTCAATGTATTAGGTCTAGGCCTAAAACTTTTTTTTTTTTAATGTGCAGGGCATCAGGGGTAGAGGGGTCCACCATCTATGTTTTGGCAAGGTGGTTAAGGTACTGAGTTTCCATGTAGGAATTAAGAGATGGAAGTCTCATACTTAGGGTGTTTGGAATGAAGGACTGAGAGATAGTACAATTGTTGCTGTAGTTTTCTACACCTAGACAAAAAAGGCACTGTAGTTGGAGATCTTTGTAGGGAATATGCTTACTGCAGCACACTTTCCCCTCTTAGCTGACATCTAATAGAACAATGAACAGCAATACAATCAAAAAATTTAAATGAAGATTCCCGAATGGGGCACTTACTCAAACCAGTGAAGGTCAACAGTAGCAACAACCATGTGTAGAATAGACTGACGGGTTTGAGACCTGCATTTGGACTCGTGGCAACACTCTGGTGATTTACAATTATATGTCCACTTAACTACCCTCATGCCCATGGGCTTAGATCATAAATTGGATGTATTGCTCTAGGGAAGGTTTCGGTTTTGAGACACTGGTTGAAGTCCAGGTTATTTGGCAAGATAAACCAACAGTTTGAAATATTGCAAAAGTGATCTAAGGGAGGACATTTATGGTGTACAAAACCATGGTGTGACCAGTTCTACTTTATGGTATAGACACCTGGGCAGTGAAATCAGAGCCACTGAGGAAGTTAGACGTAATGGAGATGAAGGGCAATAAGATGCACATTGTGGGACAGACAAAGACATGAGGACATCAGAGCAGAATCCAAAGGAGTTCTAATTGCAGAGAAGGTCAAACAGAGCAGACTATGGTGGTTCAGACACATGTGCAAAAAAGCAGAACACAATTTGGTGAACAGGATTTGTGACAGAACCAATGAAGGCAAGAGGAATTGAGGAAATTCAGCAAAGAGAGTGACACTGACAAATAGAGAAGGTGGCAGTTGACCCAACTCCACAACCCCATTTAGAAAATGGGGAAAAGGGGTGCTATTGATCTTGATGACGAAGCGCCATACTGTAGGACAATTTACATGGATCTGAACGGCCACTAGCTCTGGCAGACAAGGCTTCTATTTAAATGTCACTGCCATGCCCCAGTTTCATGGTTGGAAGGTGTTTTTTGTGCCATACTACTGTGGATGTCCAAAAAAATTACTGTGCTCCCAAAGATTAGTGGAGCCAAGCAAGTTTAAGATAATTGTTGCTTGACATCCACATAGGAAGGCAGCCCCTTCATTTCTAGGAGGAAGGCACGGGCCACCAACTGATGCACTTTTTGTACAAATGTGAGAGATATGCCACAGATGTGGGCCACATAACACTGGTGCAGCTGTTGCCAGACCCTCTGTCCATAATGGAATGGACAGTTTCTCTACATTCAAGAAGGATATTCCTGTGGATAGATAGCACTATGGCTACTTCAATGTCTGTAGGGATACAGCAAGAGTTAGTTGGAAGTTCATGGGTTCCACAAAGCCCACAACCAAATTCCAGAATGATATGCATGCTTGTTCAATTTTCTGTGTCATCACCACATACAATAATGGAAGTCATCTGGCTTGCTCACCATCCGCCAAGCAATGGGCACAGCTGATGGAATGGTGATGTTGTCAGTGTGGATACTCCGTCCACAAGCCAGAATTTGCTAGACTTTAGATTTTCTATTTTTTTCAGCAGTGGTGAACAGTACCATGGTGGTGTCACTGTTGGCATCCATTGCTGTTTCCACAAAAAACATATGACTGTATACTTATGTCAACAATAGTGCTGCATTAGCATTCTGGTCTTTCGCTTTCCGACGTTCTTTTTCTGGTAATAATTGCTTTAAGGCTCTGACTTAATAGTACAGCTTGCTGCATCTATGTCTAAAGTTGTCAGAAAGTCTTGCATGGTCTTTGTAGACTAGTCTTGTCTTGTAACTGCACTTACCTTAGTGTCCTTTAATTTCATGGAGGGATGTTCAGTGGCAGAATCCAGTGCATTTCAACACAGTGTGGGACAGACACAGTTCTCCCTCCCCCTCTTCCCTTTGTACCTGGGTCAACATTTCAGCACAGCCCTTGTACGTCTTACAAACATTACTGTCACAGGCATAGTACCATCTATAAGGGACACTCATACCTCTCACCTTCCAATCACAAGAAGTCTTGATAAAGCCCTAAATAATGGTGGGGACAAAGAACCAAAATATGGTCACTTCTTAACTTAGCATGTAGTTAGAATAACAGGGTTTGCATTAGCTTGCATTTTCAGGAGGACATGAAGTCTGAAACTCAAATGGATATCATTATCAGTGACTCCAATCCTCTGTAATCTGCCAAAAACACAAATTTTAAGAAGAGCAGATTAAAATTATGAGGCAAAAATCTGTTCAGCTGAGAAGTATGGGAGGGCTTCTTTCCCTTGTGGAAGATTTAGCAATTCACTGTTACCTTTGGTGCCCTGCAATATAATTCTACCAACTGATATTATACCCTTAACATTACAGATATGTACAGTATACCCTTAACATCACAAGAATGTACAGTATACCCTTAACATCACAGGGACGTACAGTATACCCTTAACATTATAGAGACGTACAGTATGTCATTAACATCACAGGGATGTAAAGTATACCCTTAACATCACAGGGACATACAGTATACCCTTAACATCACAGGGACATACAATATACCCTTAACTTCAGAGGGACATACAGTACACCCTTAACATCACAGGAATGCACAGTATACCCTTAACATCACAGGGATGTACAGTATACCCTTAATATCACAGGGATGTACAGTATAACCTTCACATCACAGGGAAGTACAGTATACCCTTCACATCACAGGAAAGTAGAGAAAACCTTAAAACCACAGGAATGTACAGTATACCCTTCACATCACAGAGAAGTACAGTATACCCTTAACATCACAGGGATGTACAGTATACCCTTAACATCACAGGGATGTACAGTATACCCTTAAGAGCACAGGGATGTCCAGTATATAATTAACATCACACGGACGTACAGTATACCCTTAACATCACAGGGACATACAGTATACCCTTAACTTCAGAGGGACGTACAGTATACCCTTACCAATACAGGGATGTACAGTATACCCTTAACATCACAGGTATGTACAGTATACACTTCACATCAAAGGGACGTAGAGTACACCCTTCACATCACAGGGACGTACAGTATACCCTTCACATCACAGGGACGTACAGTATAACCTTAACAGCAAAGGGACGTACAGTATACCCTTCACATCACAGGGACATACAGTATACCCTTAACATCACTGGGATGTACAGTATACCCTTAACATCACAGGGACATACAGTATACCCTTAACATCACAGGGACGTACAGTACACCCTTAACATCACAGGGACATCCAGTATACCCTTAACATCACAGGGAGGTACAGTATACCCTTAACATCACTGGGATGTACAGTATACCCTTAACATCACAGGGACGTACAGTATACCCTTAACATCACAGGGATGTACAGTATACCCTATATTATACCCTTAACTTCACAGTGACATACAGTATACCCTATATTATACCCTTAACATCAAAGGGATGTAGAGTATACCCTTAACATCACAGGGACATACAGTATACCCTATATTATAGCCTTAACATCACAGGGATGTACAGTATACCCTATATTACACCCTTAAAATCACAGGGACATACAGTATACCCTATATTATACCCTTAACATCACAGGGACGTACAGTACACCCTTATCAGAGGGACGTACAGTATACCCTTAAAATCACAGGAATGTACAGTATACCCTTAACATCACAGGGATGTACCGTATACCCTTAACATCACAGGGACATACAGTATACCCTGAACATCACAGGGATGTACAGTACACCCTTATCATCACAGGGACATACAGTATACCCTTATCATCAAAGGGACGTACAGTATACCCTTAACATCACATGGATGTACAGTATACCCTTAACATCACAGGGATGTACTGTATACCCTAAACATCACAGGGATGAACAATATACCCTTAACATCACAGGGACGTACAGTATACCCTTAACATCACATTGATGTACAGTATATACTTAACATCACAAGGATGTACAGTGTACCCTTAACATCACAGGGAAGTACAGTATACCCTTAACATCACAGGGACATACAGAATACCCTATATTATACCCTTAACATCACAGGGACGAACAGTATACCCTTTACATCACATGGACGTACAGTATATGCTTCATTCTATCCTCAATATCACAGGGATGTACAGTATACCGTTAACGTCACAGGGATATACAGTATACCCTTAACATCACAGGGACGTACAGTATACCTTAACATCACAGGGACATACTGTATACCCTTAACATCACAGGGATGTACAGTAAACCCTTAACATCACAGGGATGTACAGTATACACTTAACATCACAGGGACTTCCTATATACCCTTAGCATCACAGGGACTTCCTGTATACCCTTAACATCACAGGGGTGTACAGTATACACTTCACATCAAAGGGACATACAGTATACCCTTCACATCACAGGGACGTACAGTATACCCTTCACATCACAGGGATGTATAGTATACCCTTAACAGCACAGGGATGTACAGTATACCCTTAACATCACAGGGATGTACAGTATACCATTAACATCACTGGGATGTACAGTATACTCTTAACATCACAGGGATGTACAGTATACCCTTAACATTACAGGGACATACAGTATACCCTTAACATCACAGGGACATCCAGTATACCGTTAACATCACAGGGAAATATAGTATACCCTTAACATCACTGGGATGTACAGTATACCCTTAACATCACAGGGACGTACAGTATACCCTTAACATCACAGGGATGTACAGTATACCCTTAACATCACAGGAACGTACAGTATACCCTATATTATACCCTTAACTTCTCAGGGACGTAAAGTATACCCTATGTTATACACTTAACATCAAAGGGATGTAGAGTATACCCTTAACATCACAGGGCATACAGTATACCCTATATTATACCCTTAACATCACAGGGATGTACAGTATACCCTATATTATACCCTTAAAATCACAGGGACATACAGTATACCCTACATTATACCCTTAACATCACAGGGACGTACCGTATACCCTGAACATCACAGGGACGTACAGTATACCCTGAACATCACAGGGACATACAGTACACCCTTATCATCACAGGGACGTACAGTATACCCTTATCATCAAAGGGACGTACAGTATACCCTTAACATCACATGGATGTACAGTATACCCTTAACATCACAGGGGCATACTGTATACCCTAAACATCACAGGGATGAACAGTATACCATTAACTTCACAGGGACGTACAGTATACCCTTAACATCACAGGGATGTACAGTATACACACTTAACATCACAAGGATGTATAGTATACCCTTAACATCATAGGGAAGTACAGTATACCCTTAACATCACAGAGACATACAGAATACCCTATATTATACCCTTAACATCACAGGGATGAACAGTATACCATTTACATCACATGGGCGTACAGTATATGCTTTATTATATCCTCAACATCACAGGGATGTACAGTATACCGTTAACATCACAGGGACGTACAGTATACTCTTAACATCACAGGGATGTACAGTATACCTTAACATCACAGGGACGTACTGTATACCCTTAACATCTCAGGTATGTAGAGTAAACCCTTAACATCACAGGGACATACAGTATACACTTAACATCTCAGGGACTTCCTATATACCCTTAGCATCACAGGGACTTCCTGTATACCCTTAACATCACAGGGACGTACTGTATACCCTTAACATCACAGGGACGTACAGTATATTCTTAACATCACAGGGATGTACAGTATACCCTTAACATCTCAGATACGTACAGTATACCCTTAACATCACAGGGACGTACTGTATACCCTTAACATCATAGGGACATACAGTATACCCTTAACTTCACAGGGACGTATAGTATACCCTTAACATCACAGGGACATACACTATACCCTTAACATCACAGGGATGTACATTATACGCTATATTATACCTTTAACATCACAGGGACATAAAGTATACCCTATATTATACCCTTAACATCACAGGGACATACAGTACACCCTTATCAGAGGGATGTACAGTATACCCTTAAAATCACAGAAATGTACAGTATACCTTTAACATCACAGGGATGTACAGTATACCCTTAACATCACAGGGACATGCAGTATACCCTGAACATCACAGGGATGTACAGTACACCCTTATCATCACAGGGACGTACAGAATACCCTTATCATCAAAGGGACGTACAGTATACCCTTAACATCACATGGATGTACAGTATACCCTTAACATCACAGGGACGTACAGTATATCCTTAACATCACATTGATGTACAGTATACACTTAACATCACAAGGATGTACAGTGTACCCTTAACATCACAGGGAAGTACAGTATACCCTTAACATCACAGGGACATACAGAATACCCTATATTATACCCTTAACATCACAGGGACGAACAGTATACCCTTTACATCACATGGACGTACAGCATATGATTTATTATATCCTCAATATCACAGGGATGTACAGTATACCGTTAACGTCACAGGGATATACAGTATACCCATAACATCACAGGGACGTACAGTATACCTTAACATCACAGTGACGTACTGTATACCCTTAACATCACAGGGATGTACAGTAAACCCTTAACATCACAGGGACGTACAGTATACACTTAACATCACAGGGACTTCCTATATACCCTTAGCATCACAGGGACTTCCTGTATACCCTTAACATCACAGGGATGTACAGTATACACTTCACATCAAAGGGACGTACAGTATACCCTTCACATCACAGGGACGTACAGTATACCCTTCACATCACAGGGATGTATAGTATACCCTTAACAGCACAGGGATGTACAGTATACCCTTAACATCACAGGGATGTACAGTATACCATTAACATCACTGGGACGTACAGTATACCCTTAACATCACAGGGATGTACAGTATACCCTTAACATCACAGGGACATACAATTAACCCTTAACATCACAGGGACATCCAGTGTACCGTTAACATCACAGGGAAGTATAGTATACCCTTAACATCACTGGGATGTACAGTATACCCTTAACATCACAGGGACATACAGTATACCCTTAACATCACAGGGATGTACAGTATGCCCTTAACATCACAGGGACGTACAGTATACCCTATATTATACCCTTAACTTCTCAGGGACGTACAGTATACCCTATAATATACACTTAACATCAAAGGGATGTAGAGCATACCCTTAACATCACAAGGCATACAGTATACCCTATATTATACCCTTAACATCACAGGGACATACAGTATACCCTACATTATACCCTTAACATCAAGGGGACGTACAGTACACCCTTATCAGAGGGATGTACAGTATACCCTTAAAATCACAGGGATGTACAGCATACCCTTAACATCACAGGGATGTACAGTATACCCTTAACATCACAGGGATGTACAGTATACCCTGAACATCACAGGGACATACAGTATACCCTGAACATCACAGGGACATACAGTACACCCTTATCATCACAGGGACGTACAGTATACCCTTATCATCAAAGGGACGTACAGTATACCCTTATCATCACATGGATGTACAGTATACCCTTAACATCACAGGGACATACTGTATACCCTAAACATCACAGGGATGAACAGTATACCCTTAACATCACAGGGACGTACAGTATACCCTTAACATCACAGGGATGTACAGTATACCCTTAACATCACAGGGACATACAGAATACCCTATATTATACCCTTAACATCACAGGCACAAACAGTATACCCTTTACATCACATGGACATACAGTATATGCTTTATTATATCCTCAACATCACAGGGATGTACAGTATACTGTTAACATCACAGGGACGTACAGTATACTCTTAACATCACAGGGACGTACAGTATACCTTAACATCACAGGGACGTACTGTATACCCTTAACATCACAGGGATGTACAGTAAACCCTTAACATCACAGGGACATACAGTATACACTTAACATCACAGGGACTTCCTATATACCCTTAGCATCACAGGGACTTCCTGTATACCCTTAACATCACAGGGATGTACTGTATACCCTTAACATCACAGGGACGTACAGTACACCCTTAACATCACAGGGATGTACAGTATACCCTTAACATCTCAGATACGTACAGTATACCCTTAACATCACAGGGACGTACTGTATACCCTTAACATAATAGAGATGTACAGTATACCCTTAACTTCACAGGGATGTATAGCATACCCTTAACATCACAGGGACGTACACTATACCCTTAACATCAGAGGGATGTACATTATACGTTATATTATACCTTTAACATCACTAGGGACATACAGTATACCCTATATTATACCCTTAACATCACAGGGACATACAGTATACCCTATATTATACCCTTAACATCACAGGGATGTATAGTATACCCTTAATATCTGCTAAACATACAGTATACCCTATATTATAGCCTTAACATCAAAGGGATGTACAGTATACCCTTAACATCACAGGGATGTACAGTATACCCTTAACATCACAGGGACCTAACATATACCCTTAACATCACAGGGACGTACAGTATACCCCTAACATCACAGGGACATACAGTATACTCTTAACATCACAGGGACATACAGTATACCCTTTACATCACAGGGATGTACAGTATACCCTTAACATCACAGGGACGTACAGAATACCCCTAACATTTCAGGGATTTACTGTATAGCCTTAACATAACAGGGACGTACAGCATACCCTTAACATCACAGGGGCGTAAAGTATACCCTTAACAACATAGGGACATACAGTATATGCTATATTATATCCTTAACATCACAGGGATGTACAGTATACGGTTAACATCACAGGGACGTACAGTGTACCCTTAACATCACAGGGATGTACAGTATACCCTTAACATCACAGGGACGTACTGTATACACTTAACATCACAGGGATGTACAGTATAACCTTAACATCACAGGGACGTACAGTATACCCTTAAACTCACAGGGGCATACAGTATACCCTATATTATACCCTTAACATCACAGAGACGTACAGTATACCCTTAAACTCACAGGGACGTACAGTATACCCTTAACATCACAGAGACATACTTTATACCCTTATCATCATAGGGACGTACAGTATACCCTTAACATCACAGCGATGTACAGTATACCCTTAACATCACAGGGATGTACAGTATACCCATAACACCACAGGGATGTACAGTATACCCTTAACATGACAGGGACGTACAGTATACCCTTAACATCACAGGGATGTACTTTATACCCTTAACATCAAAGGGACGTACAGAATACCCTTAACATCACAGGGACGTACAGTATACCCTTAACATCACAGGGACGTACTGTATGGAATGGACAGCTTCTCTACATTCAAGTAGGATATTCCTGTGGATAGATAGCACCATGGCTCTTTCAATGTCTATAGGGATACAACAACAGTTAATTGGATGTTCACGGGTTCCACAGAGCCCACAACCAAATTCCAGAATGAGATGCATGCCTCTTCAATTTTCTGTGTCATCACCACATACAATAATGGTCACAGCTGATGGAATGGTGATGTTGTCAGTGTGGATGCTCCATCCACAAGCCAGAATTTGGTAAACTTCAGATTTTCTATTTTTTCATCAGTGGTGAACAGTACCATGGTGGTGTCACTGTTGGCATCCATTGTTATTTCCACAAGAAACATATGACTGTATATTTATGTCAACAATAGTGTTGCATTGGCATTCTGGTCCTTTGCTTTGTGACGTTCTTTTTCTGGTAATAGTTGCTTTGAGGCTCTAACTTAATAGTACAGCTTGCTGCATCTACGTCTACAGTTGTCAGAAAGCCTTGCATGGTCTTTGTAGACTAGTCTTGTCTTGTAACTGCACTTACCTTAGTGTCTTTTAATTTCATGGTGGGATGTTCTGTGGCAGAGTCCAGTGCATTTCAACACAGAGTGGGACAGACACAGTTCTCCCTTCCCCTCTTCACTTTGTACCTGGGTCAGCATTTCAGCACAGCCCTTGTACTTCTTACAAACATTACTTTCACAGGCCTAGCACCATTTATAAGGAACACTCATACCTCTCACCTTCCAATCACAAGAAGTCTGGATAAAGCCCTAAATAATGGTGGGGACAAAGACCCAAAATAGGGTCACTTCTTAACTTAGCATGTAGTTAGAATAACAGGGTTTGCATTTGCTTGCATTTTCAGGAGGAGATGAAGTCTGAAACTCAAATGTATATCATTATCAGTGACTCCAATCCTCTGTAATCTGCCATAAAAACATAAATTTTAGGAAGAGGAGACGAAAAGTATGAGGCAAAAATCTGTTCAGCTGAGAAGTATGGGAGGGCTTCTTTCCCTTGTGGATGATTTAGCAATTCACTGTTACCTTTCGTGCCCTGCAATATAATTCTACCAAATGATATTATACCCTTAACATCACAGAGACTTACAGTGTACCCTTAACATCACAGGAATGTACAGTGTACCCTTAACATCACAGGAATGTACAGTATACCCTTAACATCATAGGGACGTACAGTATACCCTTAAGATCAGACGGATGTACAGTATGCCATTAACATCACAGGGATGTACAGTATACCCTTAATGTCACAGGGACATACAGTATACCTTTAACATCACAGGGACATACAGTATACCCTTAACATCACAGTAACGTACAGTACACCCTTAACATCAAAAGGACGTACAGAATACCGTTAACACCTCAGGGACGTACAGTATACCCTTAACATCACAGGGACTTACAGTATACCCTTAACATCACAAAGACATACTGTGTACCCTTAACATCACAGGGATGTACAGTATACCCTTAACATCACAGGGATGTACAGTATACTCTTAAAAACACAGGGATATACAGTATACCCTTAACATCACAGGGATGTTCAGTATACACTTAACATCACAGGGATGTGCAATATACACTTAACATCACAGGGACGTACAGTATACCCTATATTATACCCTTAATATCACAGGGATGTACAGTATACCCTTAACATCACATAATTGTACAGTATACCCTTAACATCACACGGATGTACTGTATACCCTTAACATCACAGGGACATACTGTATACCCTTAACATCACAGGGATGCACAGTATACCCTTAACATCACAGGGATGTACAGTATACCCTTAACTTCACAGGGACGTACAGTATACCCTTAACATCACAGGGATGTACAGTATACCATTAACATCACAGGGATGAGCAGTATATCCTTAACATCACAGGGACGTACGATATACCCTTAACATCACAGGGATGTACTGTATACCCTTAACATCTTTGGGATGTACAGCATACCATTAACATCACAGGGATGGACAGTATTTCCTTAACATCACAGGGACGTACTGTATAGCCTTAACATCACAGGGAAGTACAGTATACCCTTAACATCACAGGGACGTACAGTACAGCCTTAAAATCACAGGGACGTACAGTATACCCTTAACTTCACAAGGATGTACAGTATACCCTTAACATCAAAGGGACGTACAGTATACCCTTAACCTAACAGGGATATACAGTATAAACTATATTATACACTTAACATCACAGAGACATACAGTATACCCTTAACATCACAGGGATGCACAGTATACCCATAACATCACAGGGATGTGCAGTATACTCTTAACATCACAGGGATGTACTGTATACCCTTAGCATCACAGGGATGTACAGTATACCCTATATTATACCCTTAAAATCACAGGGATGTACAGTATAGCCTTAACATCAGAGGGATGTACAGTATACCCTATATTCCACCCTTAACATCACAGGGACATACAGTATACCCTATATTATACCCTTGACATCACAGGGATGTACAGTATAGGTTCATAGGTTCATAGGTAGGTAATAGGCTATCGACCCTGGGGCCTATACAAGCCCAGCCAAAAAGGTACCCTGGCTTTTGCCACCCAAGAAAATTATTTTCCTTTGCCACTGATGAGCAGAGCCACAGAGGTGATCCCCAGGGTGAATTTCGTATTTCCCATTGAATCATCAAGACTTTTTTTGAAGAGTGCTAATGAGGAGCTTTGTTTGATATAGATAGGTAGTTTATTCCAAAGTATGGGAAGTCTCTGGGACAGGAATCTATCCCTCCGGCATTTTCTGTTTATTGTGGTGACAAGGTTTAGGTCCCTAGAGCGTGTAGCTCGGAGGAATTGGGATTTCTTTAAGTGGAGCATAGATTCATAGATTGGTAGATTAGTACTAAGCTAACTGCCCTTGCGGGCCATTGTAAGCCTAGACAATTATCCCTTGTGAGACTCAAACCCTGCACCTTGTGTTTGTAAGGCAAACACCTTAACCATTAGGCCACCCTCCCAAGCATGTCCAACAGCTCTGGGTTTGACATAGCTTTGTATGTTAGGCAGAGATCACCTCTAAGTAGGCGATATGTGACAGAGTAAAGCTGGAGTTTTTTGAGACGGTCTGCATAGAGCATCTGTTTGAAGCCGGTAATCCTCTTTGTGAGGTATTTCTGTGGCCTTTCCAGTTGTTGTAGATGTCTTGTGAGGTACATGCCAAAAGGGGCGTTGTACTCTATAATGGGTCTAATGAGTGATGAGTAGAGGGGAACAATGACCTCTTTTTTTCTGGATGAGAAACCTTTTGTGATGAGGTGTGCATGTAGAAGGATTTCCTGACTACTGTGGTGATGTGATTATCAAAGGAGAGACTACTGTCCACCTGTGTCCCAAGGTCTCTTATCACACTTTCAGTGTTAAGTTTACTACCGCCTATGTTGTAGTTCATGGGTACAGAGTTTTTACCAAAGGGGATGACAATGCACTTTTTGGCACTGAGCTTGAGGCCATGGCTTTGACATCAGGCATCTGTCTCAGTGAGGCCCTTTTGTAGGATGTCCACATCGTTAGGAGTTTCGATTATGGCTCCTAGTTTGCATTCATCTGAGAACTTCATTAGCCAAAGACCTTCTGTGTTAGCCTGTACTACAGAGAAGTAGATACCAAACAGGAGAGGACCAAGGACTGAACCCTGTGGTACTCCACTTGTCACTGGTCTGAAGTCGGATTTGGTGTCTGCTACTTTCACAGTGTGGGTTCTGTCAGTGAGCCAGTTGGCAACCCATCTTGTGACATAGGGATTTATACCTAGTTTAGTGAGTGTATCTATAATTCCAGAGTGGGGGATGGTGTCGAAAGCCTTGGCAAGATCTAGATAGGCTGTGTGAACCACCTTACCCTTGTCCATGGCTTTGGTGACTGCTTCAAAGAAGTCTATCAGGTTTAGGAGACATGATCTGCATTTTACAAACCTGAACTGGGTGGGATAGAGAGTTTGGAGATTACCAATGTCTTTGTTTATAAGTTCCATGACAATACGTTCCATGGCTTTGCGACCAGGCTCATCAGGCTAATGGGGTGGTAGTTCCCGGAGTCCATGGTGGCTCCCTCCTTGTGGAGTGGGATAACCGTTGCTGTGTGCCATTCAGCAGGCACTAATCCTGAGGTGAGGCTATGACTGAACATGGTACTTAGGTGGGGTGCCAGTTTGTTCTGTAGTTCGTGTAGAACGCAGCCTGGGATGTTGTCTGGTCCCATGGATGCTGTGTTCTTGGCTTTGGAGAGTGTGGTTTTTATCTGTGCAGCCGTGATTACAGTAACTTTACATTCTTCCGGTATTGAGATGGGCTCTTTAGGGGGTGAGAGGGGGGTAAAGTTAGCACTGAACTTATCTGCCAGGATGTTGGCAATATCAGTTGGGTCTGTATATTTAGTGCCATTGTGCTGTAACTCAGAGCAGATCTGAGTGTTGCCATTGAGATTCTTGACATAGCTATAGAATGCTTTGTGGGTGTCTTTAGAATCAGTGGTGATTTTGTTTTTGTAACTAGCTTTGGAGGATTTTATCAGGGATCGCAGCTTCTTACTGAGGCTGACCAGGGAGCTCATCCATTCGTGGGAGTTTACTCTCTTTTGCAAGAGTTTCTTCCTTCTGTTGTACAGTTTGTTTATGGCAGGGGACCACCAGATTGGCTTCCTTTTTTTGGAGGATAGCGGCTTGGTTCTGTTTGGGATAGCACGAGCCATGCACTCATGTAAGTGCTTATAAAGTGCAATTGTATAGGATTCAGTAATCATAACTGTATTGTCCATCTGCATGGGTGTCATGAAGTTCATCACTTCTGTCTTAAGAAGCATTAAGTTGGCTTTGGAGAAATTTTTTACCATGGTTTCCTCAATGGGGGGTGGCAGCAGGATGTGGCTATCTAGGGTAATTAGCTTATGGTCAGATCAGACCAATGAGGCGTTGACTTCAGGTGTAGAACACTGGTCACTCACATTGGTAATGACTAGATCTAGGATATTGTTGCCCCTGGTGGGGGTGTGGATAAGTTGATCCAGGGCATTGGAGTTTATGAATTGCAGAAAGCGTTGAGCGAAGGAGTTGGTACATGAGTAGTTTTCCCAGTTAACTGTGGGGTAGTTGAAATCGCCCATTATTAGGGTGTTTGGTTGAACCCTAATATTTTCCAGTACATCAAGAAAAGAGGAGTGGGAATCCTGGGGCATGGTGGGTGATCTGTAGCAAGCTACAATTTGGATTGCAGTTTTGCCCAGAGTTAGTTGCACTTTGAGAACCTCGGCTGCATTATGCTGAGCAACTAGCCTGGAGGTGTGGATATCCTTAATGAATATGGACACACCTCCGCCTTTGATGTTCCGGACCAGGTTACATGGCCGAAAAGTGTGGCATGAGTTATATCCTGGTAGTGCAGAGGTGCTCTCTGGAGCCTTGAACCAGGTCTCAGTCACTGCACAGATATCAATGTTCTCCATTTTAAGGAGTGCCTCGAGTGAGTGCATTTTGAGATTTAGACTTCTAGCATTGAGTAGCATCACCCTCAGTTTTTGCTTGCCTGTTCCTGTTACGGTGGTGAATTTGTCATTTGAACCTTGCCTAAAAAAGGCACTATAGGGGCAGCAAGAACTTTAGCCAGTATCCAGAATCGCAGGAGTGACAGGTGCAGGCCATCTCTGACAAAGCATCGTGGTCTGTCGACCATG
>NC_056737.1:1219168901-1219181401 GCF_019279795.1 Protopterus annectens | reverse complement strand
GTAAAGGTAACAGAATAACATGAACTTGGGAGGCAAAAGTATCTTGTAAATTTACAGTTATTTCTTTTCTTAGTAGCTCTGTGTAACTTAGAATTATACAATTGTATTTTGCAATACTGTTATTATTAACTAGTTGTATCTATGGAGCTTTTCTCCCCAGGACTCCACTGAAAATGGGCTCCTCATGGCCCAATGAACCACCCTGGTAAACAAACTGCAAACAAATAAATAAAAGTAGGTGAAAGATAACTCTAAGTACAACATAAAACATTTTTTTTTATTTTTTGTAAGAAAAGATAAATTGTGCTTATGTGTTGTAACCTATTATTATGTCCTCATCGGTATTTTTAGATTAAACACTGCAGAAGTAAGAATTTGACGTGCTATGGGTGTATAAACCCACCTGCCACACAGGTGGCTCTGTGGGGATGGTTGACTTATGGTGTTCCTAGCTGCTATGCGATGGGCCTGTCATTCATCAGCTTATACCTGGAAAAGGCAATGCAGTTCATTCACATGTAATATTTCTAAAATTCCTTACCTTATCCTGGCATATCACGTATCACTAACAAATGCAGTGTCACCACAGTATCACATACTGCGTACCCTGCCCTTCTGTTATGATATCACATCATGGAGCACATCAAGGTGGCAGAGGCCCTCCGCTATGCTACCCCAATCTTTAAAGAAACTGGCCAAAAATGGCAGTAAATGAAAGCAACAACTCCAAAAGAAGGTAGCAATAAGTTTAGAAAATATATTCCTTCCTGAAAATATTAAAAAATCTGTAGGTTTCGTCATCTGTTACTACTTTGATTCAGCAGTTGTAATCTTAAAGGAAAAATATCACTTCTTCCTAATTTTGGTATAACATGGGAAAATTCATTATACTATGAAATCCAATTAATGGCATTCATAAAAAAAGAAATGTTAAGTCACTTCTTTACCAACTGACAGTGAAACACTACAACAATGAATCTTATTATTTCTCCTCACATATGGAAAACTGTAAAACTATTTCCTTAGTTATCTGAGTTAATCTCTAATGCATTGCATCAGTTTGAGCAAGTCAACAATAGTCATCACACAAATTATTAACTGAGACCACTCACTAATGAGAATTACAGTTAGAATGCATCTTATACAGGCATTAAATGCAATGACCCAAACATAACAGCTTCTGTAGTGAACTTTTGATATTGCCAAAGCTATTAATCAAATGTCAGGTTCACATTTATATGTTTTATGCAGTTGCCACTGGTCAAGTCCTTAATTGCCCAGTATTAAGGAATAATTAAGTGTCTTCAAATGCAATTTAAATTAAAAAATTAAATGAATAATTACATCAGTTTTACACAGATGAAGCGTTCAGCTACATGTACTGTGCTGAAAACTCAAAATGGAGAATATAGCAATACGTACCAAAAAATTCACAAAACTGCAAATGCGTTCTACAAGTACAAAAAGATAATTCTGGCAACCTACTAAATCTCTCTGAATAAAAAATACATACATCTGAGCAAGTGAAACTGATGTTACATTAGAAAAAGGTCAATAACTTCTAAATGAAATAAAGTAGACTTCGAGTTGATTTGGCCACTAAAAATATATGTATCGACTGCACTATAAATTTACGATTACACTGTAGTTTGATATGACTGAAATGCAGAGGTTCTTTTTTTTCTTTCAGCCCACTGAACTTAAAATCACAGAAATGCAAACTTTATCACTGAATACTTAAGGAAATTCATCTGAGGACAGATATGTAAAAACTTATCCGAGAAATGACTCTCTTGTTTCTTTATGCTGCAATGAAAATGTTGCTGTTATCAAGAAAACTTTCATTGAACTATCAATCACAGGCATATGCATTCACATGTGATTACAGACCTCAGTTATACGATTCTAATTAAACTACTGATATTTAACAACAAGGTCAGGCACACAGACATGAAACATGAATGCAGATGACATACGACATGGACAAATAATCATATGCTCCACCTACAAACAGAAAAAGGATAAAAAAACAAACAAAAATGAAGTTGTAGAGTACCAAAAGACTGACATAAAAGCAATCAAGAACATGAATGTTACCATTTTAGCCAATTTCAAACATGAAGTCTGTGTCAGTGACCCAACAGGTAACACATTTGTCGATGCTGGAAAAACAGAAATGTGTGTTCTAGTCCCACACCAGGTACTTGGAATCATATTTTCCATACAGGTACCGAAACATAGCATTAAAACATGTTACACCACTCCTTGGTGTGTCATCCTTCAGAAGAAATGTCAAACAGAGATGTTATTTGCCCGAGGAGGTGGTCTCTCATGAGAATGTAAAAGATCTTACAGCAGTTATTGAAAATAGTAGGCCATTTTATTTATACAATAAAAATATATTTACCATACATACAAAAGATTCAGAGACAAATCTATACAAAAACTAGGAAAATGATATATGCACATGGATGAAATAGTAACATCTGAAAGAATAATCCTCCCATCACCTTTTGCCACAGTGAAAACTGTCCTCACTACAGTATTTGGTAATCAGGTCTCCACAAATAAACAGTTATCAATGTGTCTCTTCCAAAGAGTACAATCACAAGTCCCAAAAACAGGGACAGGTTTTAAATACTGCTCTTATAAACTAAAAAAAAATTAAAGAAATAAAAAGCTTTGCATTAGCATCCATTTTCTGAAGGAAATAAAGCCTGAAAATCAAAGGTCTGTCATAATTTAGCAATGCCAATCTTCAATCATTTGCCAGAAACCCACAGATTTTTATGAGAAACATACAAAAAAATCTGAGAAGCCCTTTTCTTGCCATAAAAATACCCCCACGCCCCCCAAAAAAAAACATAACCTACCATCAAAAACTGAAATAGTGAATATTGCTTGTAAATAAGAGACTACACATGCACAAAAAAGTAATTATTGCTATAATTAGGTTACAGACAGCACCATCACCATGTCACCCCTTGTTTCTAGAATTAAAAAGGACTCCCCATTTGATGGGATTCACTTTGTAACACCAGAAAGTACTGAAAAAAAACATTTCTGCTCCCTTTTGCAAGAGTAAATTACAGCTATTATGTAAATAGACAAAATCACCCAATAAACTAAGAAAACTCTTTTTGCAAAAAGAAGTCTTAAAACTATTCCACCACACTCACTTTAGCTTTCTGTAATTCATCCAAGGCAGAAGTCTACTGTAAAATAATGGTAGGATGTAAAGCAAACATAAGAACAAAAGTTGTCAAAAGTGAACTAGTAAAAGAAATGTCTCCAGCAGTGGGGACTTAACAAAAGCCTTTTCATGTTGCCTTACTAAGAGAAATTAAAACAAACATGTAAGCAGTTATCAAAGACAACCACCACCTCAACAAAACAAAATGTACTCTTAATCAAAACAACCAAATAAGAAATGTATGACAATACTGGAGGTAGGATTCCTTTTGCCCTACAAACCCACCTTGTTTCATGTAATTCACTCCCCCATATAGGTAAGTACAGAAGGTGCAATTAAGCACAATATAAGAGGGCTCATAGGGCACCTCCATTTAACAACAACATGCATGCGAATGGAAACAGTCAGCCATGAATTAATACCTAAACAGTACCATGCAGATACACAAACAGCAAAAACATAATATGCTTAATATTAATGCAATGACTAACACAATATTCCAATTTTGAGCACTGCAGACATACATTTCAAAAGTCTTTTCTATGTCACAATTAGTCTGCTATCAGGTATATTACTATCGCAGTATCTCTAGAGGTAGCACCTTTGGTGGTGAAGGCTATGACTTCTATTCCCACACAAGTTAGTTGGATTCATTTTTCAGTCCTGTCACTGCAATGCAGCATAAGGCAGATTCTGCACTACTGACTCTGTGATCCTTCAGATGAAATGTTAGACCAAGGCCCTTCCTCTTGAAATGGTGGTAGCTCAGGTCGATGTAAAGGATCCCACAGCACTTCTCAAAATGTATACGGAAGTTCACGGTGCCCTGGACAAATTTCCCCTGGTCAGTATCAATACTACCTTGGGTCTCAACCTGGTCAACAAAGTGTAAATAAAAATAAACAAACAAATAATTAAATAATTAAACAACATTTCCTTAGAGTTATGACGTTTAGCTCCATATATGTGATCTACCAGAAGTTTAGGGAAAAAGGCTGCTTAACATACTTACATTATTCCACTGCAAGTTTACAGTCCACACAACAAAATGTCAGCACTATCTAACAGCGAAAGAGTTATTTGGAATTGCAAAACTCTAATGGCTTCGAGGCAGTTCTTTAAAATCCTTTCTCTTAAGACATTTAATGGCTCTTTCATATTTTTAATACTGAATTCCCTGACATAAAAAACTCATTGAGAACATGAACTAAAAAGACTAAACTGTCTAAGCTTGGTACAAACTGGACACTGACAACTTCCAACTCTGCAGTAGTAGTAGTAAGTCTATCCAAGAAAGCATTGTCCCATGACCTTGGCACTTCCTATCAATGACTAGGAAAAATCTGTTATTTGGAAAATAAAGACCGGATGCATTGTAATGCAACAAAAAATTACATTATCAAAGACATAAAAACCACTGCACCATATTGGTCTTAAACCTAATATACTTATGTATACAAGGGTTCAACCTTATCTCTCATACCTCTCAAGAAATACCTCAGTCAGTGCAACAATGTGCATGTTTTTTCATCATTAACTTTAAGTATATCTTTCTCCAGTCTCAACATACAAGAATCATTAGCTTCTAACAATGTATTGCCACCATGTAACAAGCTCGCATATCATATTTTTGGGAATTATGACAAGCACTGCCTACTGACAAAGAGACTTTAACTTTTTGATTATAGGTTTTCCAACAAGATGTCAAGCCAGAACTAAATAGCCGCATACTCCCATGATCCCTTCATAAAAGCTGTTGTTCAGAAAGAGTAAGGGGATCTGTCGAACAAGGACCGATTACATTTTACCTCTCTTGAGGGAGCAGTACAACTGTCATCAAAGGTGGACTAAACAGCTGTATGGTCAGAAAGTGGCACCACAGAAATAGCACCAATAATTTCAGAGAGGGCATCACAATAGCATTAGTAATCAACTTCTGTCCTTAAAGGACCTCTACTATAAGTATAGGGTCAATATTTCCCTTGAAGCAGACAACCAAAATTCATTACCTCCTACACATTTTAATATCTGCAGGAATTTATCTTGTATTCTTTGTCAAACTACAGTTTAAATCCCCTCCAATATTAACCAAGGCATAAGGGAATATCAAAACTCAGGCTAGTCCTTAACAAATATATGGTTATACAACAGAAGCAGATGAACAGGTAGTGTGCCCTTGCATATCAAAAATAAGCAAATTATCCACTTTACCAGTAGTAAAAGTTAATATAACAATATTAGGACTCGGCAAGAAAATGGCTATAGCAGAGCCCAAGTCAAGTCTCACTGCCAGCAACACCCAACATTCACAAAACAACTCAAACTCAATCCACTTTCCCTGGGGTAAAAAAAAAAAAGTCAAATAAATAACATAAAATATATAATACATAATAACTTCTGCCAGATCAGAACTGTCAGCATTAACAATGATATTAACATTAACCAAAATATAGTAAAATTATCCCTTACTTTTTACAGATTCAGATTATTTATCTGATTCCTGCAATTTCCCCAATTTAAGATTATTTATCTGTTTTTTTCCAACTTCTACCTTTTAGTTCCCAGCTATAGTGTCTGCGCAGATTAGCAAAAAAAAAGTGGCAGTATCATCAGTTCCTAACTCATCAAATCAAGTACTTGTAGGGAGAGCAGAAAAGGTATGCAGAGCCTCAGAAATGTGACAGGAAATATCACTCTCTGCTGCAGTAACAGAAGTAACGCTCAAAAAAATGGTGCCACTAGTGAATGGCTGCAGTAACAGAAGTAACGCTCAAAAAAATGGTGCCACCAGTGAATGGCTGCAGTAACAGAAGTAACACTCAAAAAATGGTGCCACCAGTGAATGTCTGCAGTAACAGAAATAACGCTCAAAAAAATGGTGCCACCAGTGAATGGCTGCAGTAACAGAAGTAACACTCAAAAAATGGTGCCACCAGTGAATGGCTGCAGTAACAGAAGTAACGCTCAAAAAAATGGTGCCACCAGTGAATGTACATGATCAGGATTAGATAAGGCCTCTGGTTAGAATTATTTCTATTTCCTTTATGCTCTAAAACCAGCAAGTCAGACAAATAAAACAATAAATGGCCTGTTTAGCCATAGCTCCTGCACTTCAAAATACAAATATTTGCAGAATGACTCCACCATACTGATAGTTGTATTTTTTATCACAAACAATAACTAAATGATTATCAGAACCACAAAAAATACCATGTTTTTCAACTAACTACAGTAATACGCAGTGCCTCAGTTAGACCAGCAACAGTAACCACACTGAAAATATGAAGTAATTTGCTGTAGGTAAAGTTTAATAACCCATACCTCCCAAGCACCCATCCAAACATTTCATCATCCTTATCTCTACCAACCGAATGCACAACAAAGAAGAAAAACATCACATAAAACTGTTTCAGTAATGGCATCATTCCTAAACAGCACAGCAAATCTTTATTTGATATATATTCTTACATTAATGAAGAGATAATCAGACTGAGAGCAGTATATTTTTTGAATTGCATGCAGCAAAAACATTTAACAAAGAAAATTATTTCAATATCACAAAACTGGTCCTGTCTCAGTAGTTTTAGAAAATGCTGATCTGAAGCTTTAAAGTCCAGTGTAATAATTAAAATGTCTCAAATAACAAAGAGTAACAGCTGATTCAATTTTGTGTGTTATTCTAACAACAGTTGAGTGGTTGTTTAGTTTGTTTAGCACCGTATCATAAAGAAAAGAATTACCATCTACTGCTGCATACTTTTTCTTAACCAGAAGAGTTATGCTCTGTAAAGAAGGATGTCTCGGTTTAGAATGAACTCCAGCATTATTCTTTTACTCTTCCTGTACCACTGACATCCTCCAAACCACACAAGTCCCTCATGGGGATAAAAAGTGCCCTAGACAACTAGTAAATCAGTGGATTCCTCCAAAATAATAACAACATAATCAGTTCTGAAAAAAAATATCCATAATATTACCACACAATGCATCTTTGTCAAACTCAACTTTATTTTCATTCGTCAGATGGAAGAGGTACCATTATTTGGACCTTCAAAAGAGCTCAATAATTTTGACACTATTCACATCCATTTCAGAAAAACAAACAGAAAAAAAGTTATCAGATAAAATAGCAAAAGCTGCTGTAGTTTCACTCATCCTGGAGCTTCTATCTCCTTCTCCCCAAAAGGAAGATCTCATTCACCCAGAACCAAAATCTAACTCATTCATAATCATTCCCATATCCCAACTTTGGTTGTACAAAACTGTAGGATATCTTAGATTCACAGGGAAGTACTGGGTTGGCTGCCCTTGTGGGCCATTTTATGCTTAACTAGTTTAGTTCAAGGGTGAGAATCAAACCTTGTACCTTGTATCTGTGAGGTAAACACCTTAACTATTATGCCAAACCCTAACCGCAAGTCTAGACTTTCAAATATGCCATGTGTTATGTTATGTCCCATCAACTCGAGTTCGAGTCTTGGTGGCTTGCTAGACTAAAGAATTAAAAAGGATTTGGTTTTGTGCTAGTCTGATGAGATCCTCCAACATATGACCTGTCATTGTTGTGATCGTATCAATACAGTCATGCAGCGGTCAACATTGTCGCCTCACAGCAAGAGGCTCTCCAGTTCAATTCTTGACTGCTGTGCTTTCTGTGTGGAGTCTGCATGTCTTCCCTGCATTCATGTGGGTTTAATGAGGATCATAGGCTAATAGGAGCTTACTAGGCTAATTTTTTGTCCATAGTTTTTCATGACTGACACAGTCAAAGGTCTTGCTGTAGTCAACAAAGCAACATAAATAGGTTTCTGATAATCCATAAATAGATTTCTGATAATCCATAAGCAGGTTTCTGATAATCCATAAAAAGGTTTCTGATATTCCTTAAATAGGTTTCTGATATTCCATAAATAGGTTTCTGATAATCCATACATAGGTTTCTGATATTCCACACATAGGTTTCTGATATTCCATAAATAGGTTTTTGATATTCCTTAAATAGGTTTCTGATATTCCATAAATAGGTTTCTGATATTCCATACATAGGTTTCTGATATTCCATAAATAGGTTTCTGATATTCCTTAAATAGGTTTCTGATATTCCATACATAGGTTTCTGATATTCCTTAAATAGCTTTCTGATATTCCTTAAATAGGTTTCTGATATTCCATACATAGGTTTCTGATATTCTATAAATAGGTTTCTGATATTCCTTAAATAGGTTTCTGATATTCCTTAAATAGGTTTCTGACATTCCATACATAGGTTTCTGATATTCTATAAATAGGTTTCTGATATTCTATAAATAGGTTTCTGATATTCCTTAAATAGGTTTCTGATATTCCTTAGTCTTTTACTGTATCCATCGAGTGTTCTCAATGATACCTCTTCTTGCTCTTCCTTTCCAGTATCCAGTGTGCGATTCTGGAAATTCTCTGTCTATGTATGACGCCAAGCGTCACTGGATTATCTATAGCAAGATTTTACTTGCGTGAGAAAGTAGAGTGATTGTCCAGTAGTTGCCGCATTCCTTGGCATCTCCTTTCTTATAAACTGGTACAAAAATAGATCTTTTTCAGTCTGTTGGCCAATTTCTTTCTTTCCAAACCCATTGAAACAATTTGGTCAATGCAGTAATGGCTCCATCATATCCCTTAATGAGTTGTATCAGTATTCCATCTGCTCTAGGAGATTTGTTGTTTGACAGAGCATCAACTGCTGCAATAACCTCTTCGTTCAAAATCTCTGGCTCTTCTTTTGTTAGATCTTCATTTTTATACTCCTTGACTGCTTCATCTGATTAAAGACTCTTGGTATAACTCCTCCATCGTTCCTTAATTTTCTCAGGCTTGTTCAGTATGTTTCCATCGGTATCTTTGAGCATTTCCATTCTTGGTTGAAATTCTGCCTTATCCTTTTGATGATGCTAGTCTGGCTTTCCCATGTACATGTTGGGATATAATCTGCTGGTAATGTTGCTGAAATATTCTTCTTTGCTCCTTCTGGTTTCTCATTGAGATAAACAATTCAAACATGTCATGTTTCTTCTGTCGCCAGATATTTTGGCTTTTCTTCTTTCTTCTGCCATGTTTTTAGCTTCCTCACATATCCAGGCTTGCCTCTTCTTTTTGATTTACTTTGAAAGTGTTCTCTTGGCTTCCCCTGTTATTTTTGTCTTTATGTCAAACCAAAGCTGATCTGGAACATTACCTTCCACATTTAGTACTTCAAAACAGTTAAGTCTTCTCAGTATTCCTCAGGTATGTTATTGACAACATAATCTGCCCTGGCTGTCTGATTAACTCTTTTCTTTCTTAACCTCACTTTGATTTTGCAAACCAGAAGTTCATGATCATTGCCGTAGTGTGATCCTGGTCTTGTTCTAGTTGTCATGACTGCTGGCTTCCATCTTTGGTTGACACTTATACAATATATCTTATATCGGTAAAACCCGTTCGATAATGTCCACATGTAAAGTCGACACTTATGATGTTAGAAGAATGTATTCATGACTGCCAAACTGTTGGCCATACAGAATTCAATGAATCTTTTGTCTATCTTGTTTCTGTCTCCAACACCATACTTTTCAATTAGTGAACCTTTGTTTCCTTTTCCTACCTCCATGTTTAGGTCACCCACGAGTATTAGTAAATCTTGTTTGGATGTCTGTTCTACCTCATTTTGCAGCTGATCATAGAAAGCTTTGATTTCATCAACTTCGGCATCACTTGTCGGGGGATAGACCTAAATGATAGTCATATTAATTGGTGCTCCTTAAAAGCAAATTCACATCAGTCTGTCAGTAAAGGCATTATAATTCAGCACTGTCTTTGTGAGTCTCTTGTTTGTCCGGTCCAATTTAGTTTGCTTATACTAAGAATATCCATATTGCTTTTGCCCATTTAAGAGTTAACAATGTCTAGTTTTCTTTGATTCATGCTTCTCACATTCCAAGTTCTGAGTTTGATGTCTTTGCAGCTCCTGATCTTTTCTTTCGGTTTAGCAACTTCAGCATCAGGACTACCTTGTGGTTTTGATCCATAAGCATCACAAACACCAGATGTACTTGAATCGGCCAGTTGCTAGTGCCTAGTAGCATGGTGAGTGCCTTCCAGCCTAGGGGAAAATCTTTCAGCACTATATCAAATTTCTTTTTGTTGACCGCCCATAAAGTTTTCTGAGAAAAATAGGAAGTAGATTGCTGGGCTCTTCTTCTGCGCAGTGTACATTTGATGGTGTCACTGATGTCACACTGAGCATGATCATTCGCCTCCAATACTGCCTGTCCACTGCTGCCCAGATGGGTGGAAACCTCTAAGTCTGGCACCTCCACAGAAACCTGTCCACCTTGGGAGACCCTTGCGCTAGTCAAACTACCGACAGCTTCACAGATGCACGCAAGCCCCGACAACATGACAAGCTAGGTTTCCCTACCATACACAAGCAAAAACATCCATATTTATCATATATTATTTTTCATTCATCTGCTCACCATAATTTCCATATACACCATTTTTTTTATTTAATTTGTTGCTATATTGTTGATCTTCATTCTCTATCCTGCTACTTATTCAGAAAAAAAAAGTTCAATTGATTCTTCCTCCCTATAGAATGTAACCTTGTTTTCTTCTTCATCATACATTTCACCAATATTTTTTATCATTGACCTCCACAAAAAAATCTTCACATTCATACAGTTCCATAAATCTTTCCTCCTATTTAAATAATTTTTATTGCTTCATTTTCACCATTGCAAACTTTATCCAGAATAAGTTTTCCATTACTTTCTCATATAATTGCTTGCATTTCAATTATTTTCCATTCTTTAATTCTGGTTATGTACTCATCTTCACCATAAATAAAATTTATTTCCTGTTTTTCACATAGCCCTGAAAACAATCTTTACATCTTCCCTTTAAAATTTTACCATCAATGCTACTTTTTTTTTTAGAATCTTTGTAACGAAGTACACATGTGGCAAGAAAACAATATTAATCAAACTCAATCCACCCTTCTATTTATAAGCCACCTATCACTCCTAACTGTTTTAAAATTCCTTTATCTACACATAATCTTTAAAAAACTTTCATATTTATTCCTTTACCATGTGAAAGGTTTACAATCAATTCACAAGTGCATTTTTGTTTACATTTAAAACACTCTTGTTCATAATTTTTAGCAGTACATCCTTGCTGAAAACACATTACACCTGCACTTAATGCATTCACTAATCAAGTGATTGTTAACCCCCCCCCCACACACACACTCACACAAAACACTACATTTTGGCTGGCATGGTTACTTCAAGATTCCCTTTATACCATCTATATATTAATACAAGATAACTGACATATAGCATTGTTTCATTCCTTTAACATGACACACACATATCTCAAGCCACATTCTGCACATCTTTTTCATGATAAATTTTCATACCATTATACATTTTCTTAAACATATTATTTAAATGCATTCTTATATCATTTTCTGTTATATCACCTGTCCTGAATTGACTACCATTCTTTTCATGGTATTAACTGTTGAAGTGAAAAGATATATTCCTTCCATGGCTAAGTGTTTTTACTTTAGTTCAAATTTTTCAAACCCAGTGTCACAAAAATGCTCACTCTTTAATTATATTACTGAACTAACTCAGTAGTCAGAATACCTTAAGTCTTATATTGTATACAAAAAAAGTATGCCTGTATGCCAGAAACATGCATGTTTATATTGTATTCTGCTGTTATATTTTTAAGCTCCTTTACAGATTGTTAGCAATGTACTACTTAAACTAAGTTTACTGCTTGTACCTTAATAATGTTCTTTTTGTTGTGGAGTTTCTCTCCCCGGTCTCCGCTGAAAACAGTTTTTTTCAACGCAGTCTGACACCACTCGGTTAACAAATGTAAATAAATACATAAATAAATAACCAAGATATCCCAGACAAAACATATATCCAAGCTGCAGTCTTTTCTACAATCTACACCATCAGTCTCTCCTTCTCAGCCATTCTTCAATCTAACCTTTGCTTGACCAGTCCAGCTACATCCACATAACTTCTCCTGCGCTGCTTTTTTATGTTAACACACCTTACGACTCTCATCATGTTCCTATGTTGGCTGTCCTGCAGCGTTGGAGTCTGACTGACCCCCTACACCCTCACTTAAAACTTCTCATTGCATATCTGTCACTTAGTTATCATCTTCCTCAGCTGTGAAATGCAATGCCCCCAAACCTTATCCTTCAAGCAGGTTTCCCATCCATGTGAAGCTGAGTTCATCTATTACCCAATTTAAGTGTAAGCTA
>NC_056737.1:1219101401-1219163901 GCF_019279795.1 Protopterus annectens | reverse complement strand
TGGTGTTTATACCCACTTACCCTAATGGTACCATGTTAAATGATCTTTACGATTACTACTTATTGTCAATTCCTGTTTTGTTACACCTCAGATTACTATACATAAGAAACTACTGTTATCCTCAGGCTGTCAATATCTTGGCACATTGGCTCATGTATTGCTGCAGGTACATTTTCTGAGGCCGTTTGACCCAAAAAACATGATTTTTTTTTTGTTTGTTTTAAAACCTTTGCTTGAGATTGTGACTCAGAGGTAGGATTTACTAGAATGAAAAGCGTGGATGCAAAACCCTCTTACTGGGAGGTACACAGCCTCCATGTAAAAGGTAAATGTTTTTAGTGTTTTGCAGTTTTTTTCTGTAATATGTTAAGATTGTGTTTCTGTGGTTGCTGTGTCTATGATGTTGTGTGTCAAGCAAGGGATATTCAGTATCTTCTTAGGGGTGTAGACTCTGGCCTAGTTTCTCCACCATAAAGTATTTTTGTCAATTCCAATCTCTGCAGTTGAATGAAAAAAGTCACATTACACATGTGCAAAGAGCATTACTTAGAATGATAACACAACTCTTTTCAATTAACTAATGTCTATATAATGCTGTATTTTTACAATACAGTCCGAATTCTAATGTTTATATGTCTATTTCATTTGAAATGACCAAGGTAAAAGCTTGTTTGCTTACTAAATGGATGGGTGAACTGGCTTTTCAGTCATGACTCTGACCAAGGAGAATTTACAGATGTACAGGTTAAACGTTAATTGATTTTAAGAGGGTACATTTCTTGTAATGGATATACATGGAATGCACTGACTCTCATCCCTATAAGTACTCATATTTTTAATTAACTTAACAAGAGGACTAAAAAATAGGTACAATTTTTTAAAAAATATATAGGAATTAAACCTGCATGGCTTCTGTCACTCTTTAAGCTTGAATTAACCCATTATCATTTGAGCACATTTAAGAATTTTGCTTACTACAAGTCCGAAAGTATATGACAGTCATTGTGAACGATGGTTAATAATATGATGTGCGACTACTTACTACTTAAATAACCCAAAAAGAAAAGTGACAGGTATCTAAACATAACCTGATAAACTGTGATCATTTTCTCTTGGGGCAGGGCAAGTTAAGTCATTGCCAATGTACCAGGTGTGCAAACCTGATGGGCAGACACTTCCAACTCCCCAACAAATAGTATAAATATGTATGTTTTTTCTCAGCTTATCAATACTCAAACAAGATACAGCAAAGATCTTATCTGCCAACCTACCCTAGACTAGATCCTTGTATCCCACCCCACCAATTATCCCTCTTCTAGTACACTGCCTAGCTCCCTGAGTGAACATCTGCCAGCTTATTCATTTAGAACAAACTCCCAACAACTACGAGTACACATTGTAAAATCAGTTAGGAACTCAACTAAATTTTGACAGCATAAATTCAACAATCTCCTACATGAAATAGACTGGACACACCTTAAACAACTACCCCTTAATGATGCTGTACTATACTTTAATAACACCTTCCTTCACATACTTAATACACTAGCACCCATTCTTATGGAAAGAATCAAACAGAACTCGGCACCATGGCTCTCTAAGGAATGTAAACACCTGATGAAGCACCATGGCTCTCTAAGGAATGTAAACACCTGATGAAGCAAAGGGACCGAGCCTGGTCAACCTGGAAACAAAACAAAAATGAACAAAACCATGTTAATTTCAAAACACAATGTAACAAAGTGACAAAACTAATCAACAGAGATAAGAAGTCATATTATTCCCAGCTAAACATTACATAACAAAGTGACAAAACTAATCAACAGAGATAAGAAGTCATATTATTCCCAGCTAAACACTACATAACAAAGTGACAAAACTAATCAACAGAGATAAGAAGTCATATTATTCCCAGCTAAACACTACATAACAAAGTGACAAAACTAATCAACAGAGATAGGAAGCCATATTATTCCCAGCTTCATCTCCAGCATAAAACCAACCTCAATAAATGTTGGCACTACATAGCTTCACTACTTACCCTAGAGCAAATACAGAGCACTCCCTATCACCTGAAAGCCTTCCAGAACAAATAGCTGAAAACTTTAACAAAAACTTCATAAAATCAATATTAGACCTACTAACTAACACCCCTAATGCTGGACCCCCCACCCTTCAACCTATTTGGACACCAACCCTAGACCATTGACTACTTCTAACCCTATCATTACAAACCCCCTTACTCAACAAAATGTCATATGAACCCCATTCTCGTTTCAGCCCACACCCACTGACGCCATTAAGAAACTGCTACAGAAACTAAAACCTTGCTTTGCCTCAGCTGATAATCTTACCCCACACTACCTCAGACTGGCTGCCATCTCATTCGCCTACCCAATCACTATCCTTATAAATAGGTCTTTATCCGAATCAGAGGTACCTACCATATGGAAACAATCTCACATCACCCCCATCCACAAAGAAAGCAACTCGTTTGATCCTAACATGCAGATGTATAAACAAGTGAAATATCAGGGTACAAAAAAGTGTGGGAAGTGCACTATTTGTAGGTATGTAGTTACATAGTTTAAAACTATTAATGGAATTTTGTTTGAAACTAAGGGTGTTTTTAATTGTAATTCATTACAGGTTATTTATGGTATAGAATGTCCTTGTGGGAAGTTTTATATTGGAGAAACAAAAAGAACCTTGTCTTGTAGGATAAAAGAACATGTCAGAGACATAAAAAATCAGAAAGAAAGCAGTCCTTTAGCTCCACACTTTTATAAATATCATAATGGTAAACCTGATAATTTAAAAGTTACAGTATTGGACAATGTTTATAATGAATCTTATTCTAGTGAACAGCATATAAAACAAATATTAAGGAGAAAGGAATTATGCCTTATATTAAAATTTAATACATTAAGTCCTAATGGTCTTAACCATGACTGTTCTTGGAAAAGTTTATTATAAATTTAATAAGTTTATTTTTATTCTTATATAATGTATATTATGTTTTTTTTTAATATATATGCATTTAGTTTTTCAAAGTATGTTTAATGTGATGAATTTAATTGTTTAATTGTTTAATTGATTGAATGGGAGTGTCTTGTTAAATGTATTTAAGGTTAGGTGTTAGGTATTACTGAAGTTTTACTCTGTAAAGGCAAGTTTGCCGAGGCGCTAGAGATCATATTATTCATTTGTATTTTGCTTAAGACTTTAAGTGGATTAAATATTTATCCAGACGTGCATTGGAGTCATTCTTCTGTGGTATTAGTATATCAAGTGTTCTGGACTTTTTTGGTGGTTTACTGCATTTCTTCATGGCTAGTGATTCCTTTGCTGCGTTACCAAGAATGTTCAGAGAATCAGTTATGGATAACACGCAAAAATCTATTGACAGCTTTTTGATTTCTTCAAACGGAACAGCTGGTTCCATAAATATGGGCAATATGACGGCTAGAGAAGATACATCTGTACCTGAAAGAGCTTCAGCATTGTATAACAAATGGCAGCAGGACAGAAAACTGTGGCAGCAAAATCCTTTTGCAAGAACTGGCAAAAAATCGGAAACTGCAGTTGCCCCTGAAATTCAGGATTTATTTGCACAAATAGAGAAATTGTTATACAAAGAAACATCTGTTTTTTTAAATTTACAAAGTTTGCAGCGTTACGAGGAGTTGGATATCACTCCTCGAGGTTTACGTACTGTGAAAAATCCATCTACTCCGTTTGATCTCATGAATGCTGAAGACAAGCAGTTTCATGAGAGATGGATACAAGCGGCTCATCGTTGCAGTAAAGATTGGGTCCATATATTAATAGAAAGAGACATTTTTAAAAAACATAAACTGAGAGAAGAAATTAAAAATTTATGTGTAGATATTTGTAATAAGATCAAGAGTGATGATTTGCAACAATTTTTAGTGCAAACCAACCAGCAATTATTAGAATATGAATCTGATTTAATAGAGCGCAAAAAGAATAAACTACACAGAGATTTGCGTGACTACGACAGCAAGAGGGCGTTCCTATTGACCAATAATCCTAAGACGAACCAGAAGCATGTGCAGTTCGAACGAGTTCAGAAAAATGGCGGTGAAGAAGGAAAAGGACGAGTCTCAGGGGAAAGTGGTTTATCGCACACTGAAGATGATTCTGATAGTGAAGAGTTCCCGGCTCTTCCCAACCCTGGAAACAGCAAGGGACTAGAGTCATTTGAAAATAACCGTTCCAGTCGGAAACGGAGTTGGAATGGACAGGGACCACAGAGGGGAGGGTATGGGAACCAGCGTTTTCATAAAAGGGGAAAATGGTACTAATTTTAACCCTGAAACAGAACAGCAATCGAACTGTGAGTATGTAGTTAATTTATCTGGTTTGGAATTAACACAGAACGATTTAAGTGTATTAAATAAGGGGTTAAAATTTGTCCCCACTGTGCTTCCTAGAATCAATATGTTAAAAGCTGACATATATAATTTTACACGAAAATTACATCTTATGGATTTCTTTAAAAATGACAAAAATGGGAATAATGAGAATGTGGAAAATGAATATGTAGATTTAAGTATAATTAATATAGATGATGAATTTTATTCTTGTGATTCAGAATTAAATAGTATGGAATGTTATGAATTAGATACTAGTAAAGTTACAGTGAAAAGTACCTTTATACCTCCATACCGTAATGATGGTATTAAATACTTATATAAATCTTTAATACATAATATAGAGGCTGATTTTTATCATTTTAAACAAAATAAAAGACAAATTGAGTATAATTTAACAAAGGAAGAATGGAACAGCCTGATTAAGTTAGGACAAGATTGCAATATGGTGTTCAAACCTTCAGACAAAGGGGGAAGGTTAGTGGTATTAAATGTTGTTCAATACATGGACATGTGCTATGCTCATTTAAAGAAAGATGAGGTATATGAAAAGATTGCATTGTCTGAGTATATAGAAGCACAAAGAAAGTATGAGTATATAATAGATAAAGGCTATAGGTTGCAATATTTCTCTTACAAGGACGTAAAAGAAAAATTGAATCTTAATAATCCTAGAATGCCATGTTTTTATTGTTTACCCAAGTTACATAAAAATGAGTTTCCACCTCCTGGACGTCCCATAGTTTCAGCTACTAATAGTTTTTTACATAATGTCTCTATTTTTCTACATACATATCTAGCTCCGTATGTATGTAAGTTATCTTCTTACACTAAAGATGTGTTTGCTCTCATTGATTTTATTAAAAATATAGTATGGGAAGAAAATATGTATTTTGTTGTAATAGACGTAGTAAGCTTATATACAAGTATAAAACATGTGGATGGATTATTTGCTATTAAGCATTTTATGGGTGATACTTTAGTTACGAAATACATATTGGAATTGTTATATATGTGTTTGAACAATAATATATTTGAATTTAATGGGGATATTTATAACCAAAAACAAGGCACAGCAATGGGGGCGGCTTTTGCCCCCAGCTATGCAAACATTTTCATGGGTTTATTTGAGAAGGAGTATATATATACTAACCCATTTTATGAGAAATATGTTTGCAGGTATTTCCGTTATATTGATGATTTGTTGTTTATATGCAAAGGTGGTCAAAAAAATGTTAAACAGTTTTTGGAAGAAATACAGAATAATAGAATGAATATAAAATTTGATGGACTACAAATTGGTAGTACAGTCCATTATTTAGACATTACCCTGAAAGGTTATAATAATGTACTAATAGAATATCAACTACATAGGAAATTTCAGGGTTCTGGTTCAGTGTTGTATGGGACAAGTTATCACCCACCACATGTCATACAGTCTATTCCTTATACAGAACTTTATAGGGTGAAGAGATTATGTAGTAACCCAAATATAAAGGAGAAAGAGTATTTATTAAGTTATAATAAATTTAAAATTAGAGGATATTGTGAGAGTGACTTAAAATATAGCTTGAAAAGAGTTAGAAACAAAGGCAAAAATAATAGTGACAGATATTGTAGTAAAATAGAGAACTTAAGGATATTATATATTTTGTTTCAACTTTTTCTTTATTGTCTGAACATGTTAAGCGACAAGTAATTTTTAGTTGGAATTTACTTAAGAAAGAAATGGATTTTTTAAAAGATAATATAATTAGCTTTTCATATAAAAGAGGTAGAAATATCCAGGATTTTATAGTACATAGTCGTTTTAAGTTACCTAACATGCAGATGTATAAACAAGTGAAATATCAGGGTACAAAAAAGTGTGGGAAGTGCACTATTTGTAGGTATGTAGTTACACAGTTTAAAACTATTAATGGAATTTTGTTTGAAACTAAGGGTGTTTTTAATTGTAATTCATTACAGGTTATTTATGGTATAGAATGTCCTTGTGGGAAGTTTTATATTGGAGAAACAAAAAGAACCTTGTCTTGTAGGATAAAAGAACATGTCAGAGACATAAAAAATCAGAAGAAAGCAGTCCTTTAGCTACACACTTTTATAAATATCATAATGGTAAACCTGATAATTTAAAAGTTACAGTATTGGACAATGTTTATAATGAATCTTATTCTAGTGAACAGCATATAAAACAAATATTAAGGAAAAAGGAATTATGCCTTATATTAAAATTTAATACATTAAGTCCTAGGTCTTAACCATGACTGTTCTTGGAAAAGTTTATTATAAATTTAATAAGTTTATTTTTATTCTTATATAATGTATATTATGTTTTTTTTTAATATATATGCATTTAGTTTTTCAAAGTATGTTTAATGTGATGAATTTAATTGTTTAATTGTTTAATTGATTGAATGGGAGTGTCTTGTTAAATGTATTTAAGGTTAGGTGTTAGGTATTGCTGAAGTTTTACTCTGTAAAGGCAAGTTTTGCCGAGGTGCTAGAGATCATATTATTCATTTGTATTTTGCTTAAGACTTTAAGTGGATTAAATATTTATCCAGACGTGCATTGGAGTCATTCTTCTGTGGTATTGGTACAACTCTTTTGATCCATCCATTTTCTGTCCTATATCTGTCTTGTCTCCCATATCCAAATTCTCCAGCAAGGTATCCATCAGCAGATAATGCAATATCTATTGCAAAACAATCTTCTAACCAAAACCCAACATGGCTTCTGACCCACCCACAGCACAGCTACAGCCCTATTATCCTTTACAGACACCATGAACGAGGCCAGAGATGCAGGCTGCTATACAGCCTAAGTTGTTCTTGATCTCTCCAAGGTCTTTGACACAGTGTCTCACCCCTTACTATTGAACACACTATCTAACTTTGCCTACTCACATAGCACAGTAAAATTGTGTCAGAGCTACCTCAAAGATCATAAACAAGCAGTGAAATGGTCCAATGAACGTTCACCCTTTCTCCACAACCCTAATGGAGTCCCTCAAGGCTCCATCCTAGGACCCCTACTCTTCAACATTTCCACAAACAACCTTCACACTGCCTCTCACTGTGGGACCCTCATTCAATACACTGATGATTCCACCATAATCTGTACTGCTCAATCACTACCAGAACTACTTTCAAAACCTCAACAGTCCTTTACTGAAGTTGAATCCTGGCTATGAAATGTCCAACTCTTTCTTAATCCAAAGAAGACAAAACTAGTAGTCTTTAATCCCAAAAATACCTCCCCTGTCAATAATAATCTTAACATCCTTGCATCTGATAACACTGTCATAGAAATAGTGCAGGGAACCAAACCTCTGGGAGTCATCATTGACAATAAACTTTCATTCGATCCCCATATACAGCAAAATATAAAGAAAACTCGTCAAAAACTGGGACTCTTACATAGAAACAACCATTTCTTTACTACAGCAACCAAAACTACCCCTACAAAAACATTTTTACTTCCCTACCTTCTTTATGGTGCCCCTATCCTAACTAACTTACAAACTTCTACCCTAAGCAAGATGGAACAGTGCTACAACAAAGTTGCAAAGTTTGCCACAAACTCTAAACATCACACACACCACTGTAAACCACTCCTAGAATTAAACTGACTTGAACTCCCCAACCAACTTGCCTTTATTCAGCTGTCCACCTTGCACAACCTTATTTTCAAGCCTACTGCCTGCCCTGCACTCGCCAGTCTAGTCACACATTACACACCAAATCGATCCCTATGATCAGAAGACAAAAATCTCTTAGCTATCTCAAAACCCACAAGAAAACCAGGTCACTCTCTGTATTTATACTCTGTCTCTATACTTTGGAATTCACTATCTCTAGCTACCAAGTCTACACATGGCCTAACCAATTTCAAAGCCTCTTTAAAAAATCATCTGAAAAATACATGGCTCTGCTCTTGCATAAAGCCTGTCTAATGCTCAGCTCTTCCTCTTCTTCCACACTAGCCTCATCCTCCTCTTCTGTCACATTTCAGTCCCTCACAGTCTGCAAGATCCTAAGGCTCTTCTAACTCCTCCTCAGCTTCTATACCACATCCTTAAGCTACTGCTCAGTCTTTATTGCTTCTTTTCTTCCTAACTCTCTCTCACTATCTGTCTGCATCACTAACATTCTGGCTGCTATATTTCTAACTGAAACTTTCTATTTTTCATGCACTATGACATATAACAGTCAATGTTACACATTGCACTACCTACAAACTATATTTTGGACACTATTCTACATCATGTATGGTGAGAGTGACTATTACTGTCTAAAATGGCTTAACTCTACAGAATTATCTAGATGTGTAGTATATACTGTAACATCTTGTAACATAGTCTGTTCTTTCAACTTATTGTTGTACAGTATTTCTAATGTAATTTGCATTGGATTGGATTGTACTGTACTTGTATTGTACTGTATGTGGAGCTGTTCTCCACAGGCGTCTGCAGAAAATGGGTTCTGTAGACCCAGTCAGACCACCCTGGTAAACAAATGTCAAATAAATAAAATATGTCCCCTAATACCAGGCCATATTCTGCTTGACTATGGATCCCTCTTCTGCTCCTTGCCAATCAGGTATCTCTAGGGTAGAATACTTTAACTATTAGCATTAAACAACACCCCACAGTCGCACTGCAATAACCTATCGTTTGATGCCTTCGTACACATCACTCCTTTAACAATCATACAGCTGTACTGTCCTGTCTCTTCAGCACATACAGTCACAAGGTTACCCCCCCCCGGATCTTCTTCATTTATTCTACAGCTGTTTTATCCAGCCTCGATATGTCCTGCTATATGCAGCCCTAGGTCTGTCTAGTTAAACCATTCCACCTACCTATAACTCTAAGCAGCTACTGTTCTTGTACTAACAGAGATTTCCAACAGGTAACAACACTGATTCTCAGAGTTCATGCTTCTTAGTTGTATGTGCCCAATTCTAACTTTGTTTCCCTGCCTTTTCTTGTGTTTTTCTTGTGTTTGAATGCTGCCACTACATGTGCTGTCAACTAAAACTATGATTTTTGCCATTAGTGTATTCTTAATCTAAACTTATATGCTGTGCACTTTATATACCAATTTGCTGCCTGAAGCAGTAACTTTAAAAAAAATGCATTCTTATTACAAAAGGTGTGCTATACTTAAACAAATAAAATAATGTAAAATAAAATAAAAAAAAAAAAAACATAAAAATCATGGCTGATGTAACCACCGTCCACAGTGATATACAATGGAATTAATAAGTGGCAAAGATTTAAAAAGGCTTAGACACAGAGTCAAGTCAGAACTTTTATCAGTTTCTTGATATTCTATGTATAAGGCCGACAGTTAGCTGCCTCAGCAATGACAAACACCACCAGCTTCAGAAATCTATGCAAAATACTGACAGCTGTCACTGGTATAGAAATCTTTCTACAGACTGCAAGCTGGAATATTTTTAGACTTCTGAATTCATGCAGGTGACAGTGATAAAAATGACAAATATAAAGAAATGGTACACATCAAAATTACTCTTCTATAACAAACTAAGTTAAATTGTTTGCTCAGAAAACCAAGCACAATGTAAATTACAAAGGTACATTTTACAGGCATGCACACACGCTATTCCAATGGTACAGAACATTTAGATAAAGTGAATGCAGATGCAAGCTGTCTACCAAGAGTTCAGAATCGCCCACCACAAAACAATAGACACTATTAGCGTTGGATGAATCCAACACAACTGATGATACCAGTAACCCAGCATTGTCAATACAAAACTGATAAAGCAATTTTTGTGGCTGCGGTATAACTTTGTTGAAACACATTTGTTTTTAAAAATCATCACAGTAACATAATACGCACAAACTACATACCATGACAATTTAAAGAGACATTAGTGTTCCCATATCTAGTTTTTACAAGTTTAACTTTATGGACAGATGACATCTTTTATCCTGTTACTGTGGTTACTTAATTATGATGGACTACTGCTAAGAGGAACAGTTCAGGTTGTAAGAAGTATCTTTAGGACTGCAACACAAACAGAAAAGAAATATAATAAATACCTGCTTATGAATGTAGAGCTACCTGGGAAAAGCAACCTAATATTCATGCCTTGTCATTTTAAGCAGTAATACAAGCCTAAAACCTAACAAAGACAATAATGTAATAAAGCAGGCATTTCTGCAAATACCAAACAAAAAAGAAACACTTTAAACACTTAAAGATCTAAAATGCTACTGTCTTTAGACATTTAACTACGAATTATATTTTCTCTAAAGTAGGAAGATGTAATACCGTTTTTTTTCTCAGTGCACAGTAGAGGTAGCAGTCTTAAATACCAAATCTATTTGCCCTTTGAAGGTGAACTGTAACATTTTTAAGTAAGGTTTCCTGACGTGACATCAAACCTGAATAGTAGATTCTCAAACAAATGCGTTTTCAATCAGGTGGCATGGTCATACATACACCTGAAGGTACGGAGTCCGACAGGCACCTGCTTCTTAGATATTCTGGTATATTAGAAACATGTCTATGCAGGAACAAATTCCTGCATTCTGTGCTTGAGCTATGAGTGTTCCAGAATTTGTTATGCAGTGCATTCAAAGTGTTTTATTATGCTTATTTTTTAAATTTAGAACTATTTTATAAAGAAAAGTAAATTCTTTCAAAAACACAGGGAAGAAATTGGAATTACTTTGCATCAAATCTAGTCATAAAAAGTATAACCTGAAAGTAAGTACAAAACAAATGAGACACAACGTTTGAAATGGAAATTAAAAGAACCCTGTCTCTTACAACAGTTACTAAAAGCATACATGTGTAATTTTATCTCTTAGAACAGTTATACATGCGTAATTATTTTTAACAGAAGAGATGTGGCAATATCGTAAAGCTAAAATACATCATTCTAGGCAGGGAAATATGACTGCATGTAATGGCAGTTAATGCATTATTTCACTCTGGAAGAAAACTATATTTCAACCTTTAAGATTAAAAATGGCTGCACTGATAAACAATTCTTCACCTGACTGGAAATTTGGATCAAATATGCCCATACGTTTGAAGGGACTGAACTTCCTGTAAGGGGAGCGTCTAGTTACCATAACTAATGCATATCGCCAAGTTCTGAATTCTAATTGTGTTTAATACAGTTTCATGTTGCAACAAAGTGTAAAATCAATACCATTTGTCTAGAGAACAGGAAAATGGAATCTATAAACCGTTCTTATTGAGTAATTAAACACCCATTATTGTCATGAGTAGCAAAACAATGAATTTGATAAGATAAATCTTTGCAAGGAAATACTATAATGATTAATTCCTCCTGCAAGTATTAAATAAGAAAGGGCGGCACTTTGTGTATCAGTACTGACTAAAACGGACTACAAATGCAGTTACAAATAATACAATAACAGTGTAACCTTGAACTGAACTCCTTTCTACAAGAAATTAAATGCTTAGACAGTCTTTAAATCCACCACTTAAGAAAGACTTGTGTTCCCTCTAAGCTCTACATCCTGAAGCACATTCATTATCTAAAGGCAATTTTATATAACATTCTGTAAAGTGCCAATATTTTTTCATACCACCCTTTATATTAAAATTAGTCCAGTGCTAACACCAAATATAATGCTGATATTTTCTGATCCCTAAGTCATTTAAAAGAATAGTGTAGCTTTTGTCATCTACATTTAATGCAGAAACAGAAGAAAAATAAAAAAAAATAAATGAAACAATATAATCTACAGTAAGTTCCCTTTAGGGAAAAAAACTTTACAGAAACATTCTTCATTTAATAAAGCAAAGCATGTGTGTCTTAACATAAGGATTGCTAATCATTCTATAATTATTTCCTATTCATCAGCTTGAAAGCATTTTTTAATTCCATTTTATTTAGCTTTGGGTGCTTCACTAGGTAAACAAAGGCCATGGTTTCACAGTCAGGACTACACACAGATAAGAAGGACTGTATATCTTACAGTAAAACATAGCACAGCATACTATGTCAACAATCACGCAGAGGCACCCAGACTGGAAGTACAATTCATTATCAACAAGTTATTCTGTGTATATAATGTCAATAGCACATAAGGCATTCCGATACTTAACTGAGATCTAAGGGAAGGCTGGCTGCATCTGTCTGCTCTAAACGCAGCTCAAAAAGCACAGACATTTAAGAGATCTGCTAATAAAATAAACATGGAAGCTTGTGACTCACACAAATGTTAATTTCTGCCATCTGGATATTTTATGTTTTGAGGAACATTTCATATGAGCAAAATGTTTCATTGAATAAGAACACAATTCCAACATCCCAAAGAAAAACATGGAACATATAACAACTTATCTGCAAATGTCACGCTATAGTATATAAGTAAGCATTAACACAAGAAGAGATGTGGGTTAAGTCACAATAAGAGTTCACTCCTTTCCATTCTAAGGTAGAAGACTCCTTAGAAGTCTCTGGCCATAAACCCTTGATCATATGATCACAATTTGAACTTTACCGAATTAGATACAACAACATTTATTATATGCTGTATTTACTTATATACAGGCACTTACTAACTTTAACCAGAACTGTTCTTAAGCTGCCACTGACATTGAAAAGAACCATAGTAAAAAGTACAGAAAAAGCAAATCTTCCCTAATGTGCACAGGACCAGCATATACAATACTGAAGGCTGGTCCACTCGACTTCTGCTGCCCAAACCACCACTGATGCCATCTGGTCAGCAGAACAGTTGACATTTACCTGGGGGTATCATAAATGGGGTGAAGGAAATAACTATTGCCTCATTACAGCCACATTAATAGGCAGGAAGCACATCCTTTTAGCTACTGCAGATGTAAATGTATAAAAGCAAAAACAAAATGCTTAAGTGCATCATGTACAAATAACACATAAAAACTATTCACTTCCTGGTCTTTCAGATGACCACATACTATGATCAGTGATTATGTCACAAAAATAACTTCTGGCTTTCCTATAATATGAAAATAATTTATTACTTTTTATTGCCTTTACTAGTAAACTACTCCTAAGTTTCCATAATACAAGAGAAAAGAGGCTCAACACAATTTATAATGTACTTATCACAGTGTTCCGCTGTGCTTTATGGAAGAAGGAACATACACTCGGTACAAACATCAGATTACATCATTAAACTCTACAGAAATGAAATATGATGTGAGTGGTACCACTCTCTGTTCTGAGTTAATGGGCATACAATTATAATGCTCAACAGGCCATACATCGAACAGCATTGAAAACAGGAATTTGATGAGACCACATTTGGGAGTTGGTGGTACAGACTATTAGCAGACATAACTCTCAACTACCCAGATTTTCTCAGATTGTCCAGATTTTTGCCTTATATTTTTACTCTGTTCCTTATAAAATTTGTCTTTTTTGCCAAGTCTCAGAGGATTGATGTCACTAAATGTGTCTTTCGGCTTTTCCTGGTTAGGGGTCGCCACAGCGGAACTCCATTCCGCTAATGATTGGCAGTAGATTTTTACATGCCGAGTTGCCAGCCCTGACACACAACCTTCAACGAAGGTACGCCCATTCACGCATATCTCCACACAGAAGACGCTTTAGCTGAGAATCGAACAGGACAGCGTCTTACTGTGAGGCGACAATGCTACCGCAGCACCACCACCACAGTGTCATTGATGTCACTAAATAACGATAGATATTTGAGTTTCAGACTTCATATCATTCAGAAAATGCACTCTAATTGCAAAACATATCACTCAATCAACTTTCTAAGAACAACATTTAAAAAATGTCCCCATTTTTTGCCTTTGTCCCCGTTCTTTTTGTCTTTATCCAGATTTCAAGGGCTAAGAGTTTGAAAGGTATGTTAGCAGGTGGTATGATGTTCTGAATCTAACAGGTGGGGAAGCAGGAGCTACTGAGGATTTTGACGATTTGTTTTTAATATACTGCTGTTCAACATAGGTTCATAGATTAGTACTAGGCTAACTGCCCTTGCGAGTCATTGTAAGCCTAGCCAATTATCCCTTGTGAGACTCAAACCTTGCACTTTGTGTTTGTAAGGCAAACACCTTAACCATTAGGCCACCATCACAACATTTTATGCATTCAGCATTAAAAATGCATTGCATTTCTGGATAAATATAAAATGGATATCTCTAATTTTCTTAAGACGTCTTAATTTCCAAGTTTCTAATCAGACTGGGAATGTGGTTATTTAATAACAACTATGTCATTTTTGTACAGTATACAGGCTCATATATGATAGGAAACTGTATCAAGAATGCTTATTCAAGTTATTTATGGTATTTGATAGCTTGTAGTATAGAAGTCTTCTCACATACTTTGTCTCACGAAAAACCACTGCAAAACTTTTCCAAACATTTCCCAACCACGTACCTCACAAGAACTACAGTGGCAAAACAGATGTATATTAAAAGAAGTTCTCTTTCTTTCCAAGCATTTTGTAAAGAGTTACAGAATACCTTAACATACCTCATTTAAGTCATCATCAATTTATATGTACAATTCAATGTCACTTCTGGTTTCTCTCATGTAGAAAGAATAATGCTACTGAACGTGATATGTTATCAGCATACGATTAAAGATGCCAATACCAGATGAAAGCTTATTTGGCCCCATCACAAAAATCATGGTTTACTACAAAAGAACATTATTTGGGTGCCGGCATATAAATATTCAGTTTTAATTTATACAGCTTGTAGTAGAATTTGTAAAGTAGAAGGAAAAGAAAAACTGGACAGACAGAAAGAAAAATGTTTACCGACATGCTGGAGCACATGATTCACAAGAAGCTGAGTCCCAGTTGTCTTGAAGGAAGTGCTTACAGCTGAACAACATGAGTCTGTAATCTGCCAAATTTATTGGTAATCACCAGTTTTTAAGTTCTAAATTTCCTTCCTTTCTCAGTTATCAATTTCTCCCTTCCACACACATCTGTGAAATGCAAATGAGAGATTAGTCCCCACACACACACACACACACATACAGCACTGCAGGATCACAGTATGATTTGCCACTACTCTGGACCTATTATTTCTTAAGAAAAAAACATATGCAAGTTATGATGTAAGGTACTACATCCCCTCATGTGCACACGCGCGCACACACACACACACACACACACACACACACACACACACACACACACACACACACACACACACACACACACACGTTTGAACTTCATGCAGACTTAATTATAATTTTATACTTATATGTTATGAATACTACTGAACAGATATTTTCATCACAAACGAATCAACCAGATTGAGGGTGTAGATAGTAGAAATATCTGAGAGAACATGCAGAGGATGGATACCAGATGCAACAAATGGGGTGAGACACAGCAAAATAAGTTCCATGTCCCTTTTCTGAGTCCTATCAAGTCAGATTTTCCCAGAACTAATATATAATGGTAACTTGTTTCAAAAAAAGAAAGCATGCATTGCTAGCAATTATTTTTTATAACAGTAAAGCACATAAAACTGTCTTCTTGTCATGTGTTTCCTGTACAACAATGTTTTTGAAAGGACGGCCAGTTTTCTTTGCTGTATTGTTACGGGTATTTGAGAAAAGAAAACAGTATCGTTAAAAAGTTCTTGCATGGCTGTTTCTCATTTCCACTGCATCGCAGTAATATATTCATCTAACAGGAGACTGTTTTAAACTTTTTTTTTAATTGAAATTTGTCACAACATGTAATGACTGCCCTTACTTTTTACTCTAAGCGGATACCTGGATTTATGATTAATGCTGTTACAGAAAAATGACTCATTGAAATTAAGGCCATATATACACACTTCATGCAAATAAAAGATATGCACTCTTTAAAACACACTAGAAATATTTTTCTGCAATATTATCATCATACAATAAAGGCATGATAAAGTGATTACATTTTAGTATTTTGTTACTGTCTGTATTTTAAAATTGTGTTTCTTAGTAATATGTCTGATATAACGGTTAAGGTGTTTGACTCACAGACACAGGTACAGTGTTTGATTCTCACCTTAACAGGCCTTTAATGGCCTATGAAGAAAGGCCTAGTAATTAATGATGAGCCTATGAAACCATGAATCTAAGGAAAAGGGAAAATGAACATTTTTAAAGCGGGTTTGGCATAATGATTGTTGTCTTCACTTCATAAGCACACCATACATGGTTTAAGTCTTACCTCGGGTTATTGGCAAGGCTTAAAATGGCCCTTCAGAGCAGTTAGCCTAGTGTTCACCCATGAATCTATACTCTGCAACTGTGAGGAGTTATAAGCTACTGTTGTTGTGTCTTTTGGCTTTTCCTGGTTAGGAGTCGCCACAGTGGAACTCCGGTCCACTAATGATTGGCAGTACATTTTTACATGCTGAGTTGCCAGCTCTGACACACAACTTTCAACGAAGGTACACCCATTCACGCATGTCTCCACACAGAAGACGCTCTAGCTGAGAATCGAACCAGACAGCGTCTTACTGTGAGGCGACAATGCTACCACAGCACCACCTATAAGCTACTGAATATGCAAATGTTCTGTCAGTTAGGTGTCTGGACCCCTTCATAGACACATACTGGATGTACCTAATTTTCAAGGGCCTTTGTACCATTTCTGACTTCTGCATGTTAAGAAGTATACGGAATATTCACAGTGCTCCAAAGAAATCATTCTACTAAATGCTGTTGATGTCAACAACATACAAATCTGCATTTTAAATTTTACTTAAAAAAAGTGGTAACATTCTGAGAGGAAGGAATACTGTTACTGCATGTTGACTGTTAGTACTACTCAGAATGCAAATCTAACTTTTTCAGCCTTTACACTAAAACAGATGAGGTCTGGCAGTTAGTGAACAAGATTATGGCTATAAGCTGTTGACGAGCTACTTCCAGTGGTATAGAGTTTGAGTCCATCAGCCTTCATTTGCCTACTGTGTGGCCTTGAGCAAGTCAATTAACCAAGTCACTTAATCAGACAGTGCTTTTGAGCAATTGCGAATTTGGACCACACCCCTTAATGGTTTCCTGCATTGCATGAGAAGTAACTACTTGTGAACCTATCAGTTTTCTTTCTCATCCTTTCTAACACCCTGTTATAAATTATCCCACATATCTTCTCATCAAGTAAGCCTGCAGCCCTAAATGGTATAGTCTAGTCAGTATCTATAACAAATCTAAATGATACCTGCAAACAACTGAAATACCAGCATGATACATCAAATACTCCAAGTATTTCCAATGTCCTTGGTAAATCTGCTTCTCCATGTCAATTGATATTAACCTATGTAAGCTGTGGTGATCTGCATCAAAATAAAGTACTGTTACCCTTCGCCTTTCCCCTAAATTAAACTCCAATGTCACTTAAAAATGGAAAACAGAAGTGAAAAGGATGACTGTTGTCTCACTATCTACCCAATCACAAAAAGCATTACCAAGGGATAAAAATATAAAAAAGAAAGATGGAAATGTGTAACAGGTCTGTGAGAAGGGTCAAAAGTTGAGAATATCTACAAGCAGAAGGTAAGGCAAACAGGAGGATTTTGTCTGTCTGTGCCACATGAAGCTAAAAGGAGTAAAAAAGAATTAGTAATATATATGCATAAATATTTGCAAATAGTTAACCATTTCCATGTGAAAGAGGAGGTTTCAGTGTACTGATCATTGTATGAAAACAGGCATTTCATCCACATATTACATGTCTGCATAAAAGGTAACTACAAAATTGATGGTTTAGGAGATACAATGACATAAAATATGATCATTTTCCTGATAAACAATTGTTGAAATCAGTTTATTTCAAAAGTGTTCTCTCATTCTGAAAGTTACAAAGGTTTATAGGTTCATAGGTAGATAGGTAGGTACTAGGCTATCGGACCAAGGGCCCTAGTAAGCCTAGCCAACAAGGTTTCCTGGCTTACGCCACCAAAGAAATCTATTTTCCTGTGCCCCTGTCGAGCAGAGCCACAGAAGTGATACCCGGGGTGTATTTCCCATTTCCCATCCACTCATCAAGATTTTTCTTGAAGAGTGCTAATGAGGAACTTTGCTTGACATAGATGGTAGCTTGTTCCAGAGTATGGGAAGTCCCTGGGACAGGAATCTATCCCTCCAGCATGTCCAGCTTATTGTGTTGACAAGGTTTAGGTCCCTAGAGGGTGTAGCTCAGAGGGATTGGGATTTCTTTAGGTGCAGCATGTCCAACAGCTCGGGGTTTGACATAGCTTTGTATGTTAGGCAGAGATCACTTTGGAACAGGCGATATGCTATGGAGTAAAGCTGGAGTTTTTTGAGACGGTCAGTGTAGTGCATTTGTTTGAGGCCAGTAATCCTCTTTGTGAGATACTTCTGCGGCCTTTCTAGCTGCTGCAGATGTCTTTTGAGGTACATTCCAAAAGGGGCGTTGTACTCTATAATGGGTCTAATGAGTGCCAAGTAGAGGGGAACAATGACCTCTGTTTTCCTGGATGAGAACCCTTTTGTGATGAGGTGTGCCACATTACAGGGAAAGGAAAATAACAGTTATTTACTAAACATACATTTTCTATCTTGTATGCTAATTTTACAGTTGATGCAGAATTTAGTAGGAATTGTGGTGTGTGTATTATAGATGGGTTGCCACCCCCCCCCCCCAAAAAATGGAAAATTATTTATTTCATTCCATTGTGGGTTTATACACTTCTGATCTTTGCCTTGTGATTCCGACCAAGAAATATTTGAAATTTAAATAAAGCTGTAGTATTAAAGTCAGGGACAAACATCCTACAGAACAGCTTCAGTACACATCAGTTCCATTAAATTGTGGGAGTAATTACTGCACATTCAATAAAGAGAGACACAGTGCAATGATGTATAACTTCACAGACAGGGAAACCACAGTTAACACAAGAGCATTTAACTGAATTCAACAATAAGCAATTATTCCATACTCCAGTGTGTAACAGTCAGTCCACAAAAACTCAGGGGAATGCTTTTGTGATTACCTTTCACTATCATTCCAAAAAACAATGACAGGAAAGTACAGTTGTGTACCTACCATAAATGTAGATGTTCGAGTGTATTCACTGTTGCAGTCATTACAATTGGGTTATCCTGCTGGCAGGCTACCCGCAGTCAGCCTGAATTCCAAAGTCCTGGTCCGGCGTTGGTTGCTGTCACCTCCTCCCTGATGTCAGTGTGCCAGGGGTATAAAAGATGCAGCTGACGCCATTTTCTTTAGTTTTTCATGCCCCAGATGTCAGGTGCCCCCAAAAGGGTAGGCTAATTTATGCCAATAAACATGCATGCAGTAAAGTCAAGCTCTACCTTCATCTACAGGCAAATACACCACATAGGTTGTATAGAATAGAGAAGTACAGATAAGCCCCAGCAAAAGAAAGGGGGATGGTAGGTGGGTAACCTGGACTGCAACAGTGAATACACTCGAATATCTACATCTCTGGTAGGAACACAACTATACTATGTTCATCATGTTTCACTGTTGCAGTCATTACACTTGGGTAGAATCCCAAAGCTGAGGATGGGTGGCTGGGCTAAATAGAATTAGGAGAGGCTATGAGGCCCTGCAGAACTGCAGTGGCAAAGCCAGCTCTGGATTTAGAGTAGAGAGGTAAGTGATAGTGCTTTGTAAAAGTGTGCACTGAACTCCAAGTTGCAGCTTCTAAGATGTCTTTGGTTGGAACTCCTCTGAGGAAGGCTGCTGAAGTGGCTGCTGCTCTGGTTGAATGCGGCCTAATGCCCTTAGTCACTGATTTGCCATGCTGTGAATAGCAGAAATGAATGCAGTGGCCTATTCATTTTGAAATAGTCTGCTTTGAGATCGCCTTTCCTTGTGATCCTGCAGCATATACCACTAGAAGTTGTTCAGTCTTTCGTAGCTGCCTGTGAATGTCCAGAGAATGCAGAAGTCTCTCACCCTTATTCTGTGAGTTTGGATAAAAGGTAGGCAAATGAATTGTTTAGTTCAGGGCCACACTGGACACTACCTTAGGCATAAATGTGGGGTTTGTCCTCAGAGAAACTCTGTCCTGATGGAAAATGATAAAAGGTTCCACAGACATGAGTGCCTGTAACTGAGGCTCATCTTGCAGAGGTTATTACTAGGAGCAGAGCCGTTTTCCAGGATAAGAATTTTATATCAGCTGTAGAGGCTGGCTCAAAAGGAGGCAGTGTGAGTTTTTCCAAGACATAATTGAGGTCCCATGCAGGTATTGGTGCTCTCCTTGGAGGTCTTATGTTTTTGGCCCCTCTGAGGTACTGCCTTAGTAATGGATTAGAAAAAATAGGCGGTTCTGTAATGTAATGAGCTGAAATGGCAGAGCATGAATTTTAATTGATGAAAAGGATAGTCCTTTATCCAGCATCTCAGTTAAATATTGCAAAATCTGAGGAATATCTGGTAGAATTGTGTCAATTCCTTGTGCCAGGTTCCAAGCACAGAATCTCTTCCATTTTTCTGCATAAGATTTTCTGGTGCTAGGCCTCCTGGCCTCCAAAATAACATCCATCACTGCTTTAGAGAGAGAGGAGTGTTTTGAATGGTCACATTATCCACCATGCTGCCAGATTTAAGGTCCTGAGTTGGCTGTGCAGGATCTGACTGTTTTGTTGGGTCAATAAGTGAGGAATTTGAGGTAATGTCCAGGCTGGGCATTGAGACAAGTTCTTAAGGATTGGGTACCAGTGCTGGCGTGGCCAGTCTGGGGCAATCAGTATCATTTTTTGGCTTCTCTTGTCTGACCTTTAGGAGTACCTTGGGAAGGAGAGGCAGTGGGGGAAAGCATATACTGTCAAGTTTTTCCAGCTGAAAGATAGAGCATCCACTTTCCATGCTTGCTTGTGGTAAGTCCTTGTGCAGAATCTCTGTAGTTGGCAGTTGAGAGGGGAGGCAAATAGGTCTATGTCCGGGCATCCACATTTCCTTGTTATCATGCTGAAGACTTGTGGATCCAATTTCCACTCGTGGGGATCCATTAGATTTCTGCTTAGTTCGTCTGCCAGAGAATTTATCTTTCCTGGCAGGTATTGTGCTTGCAGATGTACTTGGTAAGTCAATGCTGTGTCCCACAAAGTCATGGCTAGTCTGCAGGGGGGGGTAGGAATGTCTGCCTCCCTGCTTGTTTATGTACCACATGACTGTAGTATTGTCCGTCTTTATCAATAGTTGTCCTGGATGAAGTAGATCTTTGAAGGCTGTCAGGGCATTCTGAACAGATAGCATCTCTTTTTGATTGATATGTAGATGCATTTGGCTTGCGGGCCATATGCCCTGAATTCATCTTCCTGCCATATGTGCCCCCCAGGCATAATCTGATGCATCTGTTGTTAATGTCTGCCTGGCTGTGGGTAAAGTGAAAGGCTGTCCCTTGTTGTGGTGACAGGCCTTTGCCCACCATTGAAACTCCTGTTGCAGGCAGGGAATAAGGGTAATTATTGTTTCCAGGCTGTGGCAATGTTGAGTCCAAACACTTTTTAGATACCACTGTAGTTTCCTCATATGCAGTTTTGCATATAGAATTAGCAGAATGCAGGATGCCATGAAGCCCAATGCCTGCAGAATTTTTCTTGCAGCTAACTGGGTCTTTGTTGCCAACATTTAGAAATAAGTAGTCAGTTGTCTTTGTTTGTCTGGCATGAGATAAGCCATCTGGGCAGTTGTATTTAAGCTTGCACCCAGGAATATTATCTCTTGTGAGGGTACTAGTTTTGATTTCTTTTCGTTTACTGTGTACCCTAGGCATGTTAGTAATCTTTTTACAGACGCCAGATGCTGTTGCAGAATGTCCTTGTTCTCTGCTTGAATAAGACAGTCGTCCAAGTAAGGATATATTTGTATTCTTCTTTGTCTGCAAAATGCAATTACTGGTGCCAGGCATTTTGTGAAGACCCTGGGTGCAGTAGATAAGCCAAAGGGCAGTGCAGAGAATTGGTAGTGCATTGAGCCAGCTATAAATCTGAGGTATCTTCTGCATGAGTGTCTGATTGGGACATGCAGGTATGCCTCTTTTAAGTCTAAAGTCACAAGCCATGCCTTCTTGCCCAGCATGGGCAGAAGCTGCTGCAGAGTCAACATTTTGAATTTCGGAATATCCCGAAATGTGTTTAGAATCGACACGTCCAGTATTCATCTCCAGGCTTTGTCCTTTCTGGGCACCAAGAACAGTCTTGAGTAAAATCCTAGTCCCTGCTCTTGCTGCAGTACTCGTTGAATGGCCCTCATGTCCATGAGGGATGAAACTTGTTTTTGTGCCTCTGCCCATTGATTGTGTGGCAGGTCTGGCACTCCGTTTGCCCTTGGCAGGGTGTGAAAATGGAACCTGTAGCCTTGTGACACTATATTCAGGACCCATTTGTCTTGGGTGACGATGTGCCAATTTTGTGAAAAAGTGCTAGTTTTCCCCCTAAAGGAGCTGCCAGAAGATAAGTGCTTGGTGCTGGCAGGGGAAAGTCATTGAGACTGTTTCCTGTATGGCTGTGATTTATCTTCTCCGCTTTTGGAGGTAGAAGCACCCCATTGTTTAGAACTGTATGGGCCCTGGGGCTGGGATCTGCCTCTGGAGCATCTGTATCTGCCTCTTTGTGGCCTGTCTGACACTGGAAAGGACCAATTCTTTGCAGGCCAGTTCCTGCTAAATCAGGGAGGTTGTACCTGTAAGAAATCCTTGACTGTTTGCCTAGATTTAGCTTTGCCCTCCATTTTCTTCAACACCTCTTCTGCTTTAACACCAAACAAGGTATCATGCTGTAATGGAGCATCTAATAATTTAGCTTTAACATGATCAGGCAGATTCTGTTCCTTTAACCAAGCATGCCTCCTAATGACAGAACCCGTAACAGCGGCCCTGCAGGAGGCCTCCAGAGAATCAAAACCACATTGCAAAGTATGCTTTCCCACTTGTTCAGCTGCATGCAATAAATCCTGCATTTCATTGTTTCTGTACACTCAGAATTTGTCAACATTTTCTGTTTAAGTAGAGACATAAGATATTGCTGATATATAAGCATATGAAACTGACAATTTAAGGCCCTAATAGCCAAGGTAGCAGAAGTGCAAATCTTTTTCCCCCATCTGTCCAGGGCTCTTGAATCCCTATCAGAGGGGGATATGGTTTTTTGCAGTGGACGCCTTGACCCCTTTGGGACCCTGAGATATAGTTTATGGTTCAGCTGCAGGGATTTTATAAAGAAATGTATGTGAATCAGGAACCCTGTAGTATCTGTCTGGCTTAACAGGAGCTGGTGGTAGAGTCAGGGGTGAGACTGGACTCTATAAATAGATCATCTACAATGTCTAAAACAGGAGGAATAGCAAGGGGCCTGTGCTGAGGTAGTAAAAGAAAATCTCTGAGCTTTTTCTTAGATTCTGAGTAATCTTAGCTCTCCCAATGGAAGTGTTCCCTCATAGTATGCAGGGTCTCACCAAAAGAATAATCCTCAGGAAGAGAGGCTGAAGGGATAGATTCTTCAGCAACAGAATCCTCATAGGGAGGAAGAGAGTATTCCTTTTCAGAAGAGGAATCAGAGGAAATGGAAACCTGATCTGAAGATTCATATTCTGTCTCCTGCCTAGGTCTCTATTCAGGAGGGGGATGGAAACCCCTGATCAAAGTAATTAGGTCTTCGGCCATTTTAAGCATCTGTTTTCTAGGCATGGAGGCCTGTCCAGGGGAATGTTGTACTTGTTTCTTTGTCTTTAGAGGTGCTTTAGTCTTTGCCTTTGAAGCTGAAGTTGTTTTCACATATAACTGTGTAGGTCTGAAAACACCCTCAGAAGCCGATGCCTGATCAGCGGCTCGGACCCATCTGAGGGAATAGTTTCCGAGGGTCCAATACCTTGAGTTTCCAGCAGCCTAGTCAGCTCCATGTGGGAGAAGGAAGTGGCCTGTGGCTCTGAGGTAGCGGGTGTCAGGGGCTGCGAAAGCGCCTCACTGAGAACCGGCGACTGGCCTAGCTGAAGCCTCGTCGTCGGTTTTGGACCTCGGATGCCTGTCCTTTTCTTTGTATTTGCGTTTTTTATAAATTCCGGTAGTCGGCTGTTCTGATGGCATTATATAATTGAATTTTCTGCCAAAATAATTTAATGCAAAATCGTACCGACGCTTAATAGTGCGTTGGTTAAATCTAGCACACAACCGACAACTAGCAACGTCGTGGTCAGGGCCTAGGCAAGGAATACAGTAAGAATGAAAGTCCTTATGATGTATTTACTTCCCACAAGAAATAAAATTATTAACTTTTTCTGACATCGGTCTAGAGCAAGAAAAAAGTTTCCCCAACGGGGTACTTAGCTTTAATGAAGACTTCGGATCTGAAATTCGAACTTGAAAATCTCAGGAGTCGGCCGACCGGCACTTGCAAACTGCTTTTGCTTCGAGCACCGCGCAGCAAGAAAGACTAAAGAAAATGGCGTCGGCTGCATCTTTTATACCCCTGGCACACTGACGTCACGGAGGAGGCGACAGCAACCGACGCCGGACCAGGACTTTGGAATTCAGGCCGACTGCGGGTAGCCTGCCAGCAGGATAACCCAACTGTAGTGACTGCAACAGTGAAACACGATGAATATTACATGTGTTCATGCATCTTTTAATATCAGTTTTTGGTCAGTGCCAATTTCATAGATACACACATACACACGCACACACACACATATATATATATATATATATATATATATATATATATACATATATATTACATATACATAGATTATATATATATATATCTATATATATCTATATATATCTATATATATATATATATATATATATATATATATACATATACATATACACACACACACACACATATATATATATATGTATATATATATATATATATATATATATATATATATATATATATATATATATATATACACACACACACACACACACACACACACACACACACACACACACACACACGCATATATATATATATATATATATATATATATATATATATATATATATTTTTTTTTTTTGGAACTAGGCCTTCCAGAAAGTGATTGCTGCAACGCAAACAATTCATAGAAAATGCAGCAGAGAAGGCAAAGGCATGACCTGTCATGACTTCAAGAGTAACACAATGTTAGATGACACTTTGTTAAATTTAATATAGCCAGCTCATATAAAATGAGGTAAGACAGGTAAAGTCAAGAGCAGACATTTCAAGGAATAAGAGGTGAAAAAGACAATGACAAAATGAGGCATATCATATAAACGACAGGGTATGGAATCATATTTTATAAAAATTTCCTACAATGCAGAAAGCAAAACCACTGAGTCAGTCAATCTAGTTAGTTGCGGTTCTAAGTAAATATTACACACATATTAAGACATATAGGTAAATCATTTGCAGATGAAGAAAACATTTTCTAGATAAAATGTGGAAAACTAGATTCACTACTGTCTGCTAGCAAAACATTCTTAATTTCTCATTTGGTTAATTGAACATTCTACATACTGCAAACATAGCAATGGAACGCAGTGCAGTTCTGTTTCCAAGACTATTTTACCAACATTTAAATGGTGACAGTATATTAAGTGCATCTGTCATACAGTCTCAGTAGCTACAAGGTAAACTTTTGTTTGTTCAGTGGGGACTGATGGGGTTGACAGAATTAATGTTAATCAAATAAGAATACCGCAAGTATGAAATTGAATACAATGTTTGTTTTCTATCAGAATTAGAGTACAGTCATTCTTTGTGACCCATACTTTGAAATAAATGTGGTAAAAGTTTACATAACAGCTGAAAATGACAAATTATGCCAACAACTCACCACTGCACACAATCCTTCAAAGCACCTGCCGCCAGTTCTGATTTGTAAGTAATTCATGACCAATATATCCCCAAGTGAAGGACAGTGCTGTGTCAGACAAGGGCACAGGAAAGGCTGGCATGGCTATGTCACTCACACTGCTTTGGTAGTTCTACTTTTCAAAATTTGCTCTGTGTTTGTGAAGAATACTTACAATCAAATACCGGTCATTCAAAGTTACGGTACATTACAAATGTCTGTTTACAATCTTATGATACTTAAAAAACAAACAAATGCAGATACCTTACTCTGTAGCATACACTTAAATATTAATATTAGTAGGAAATGTGTTTTTTCACTTTTTTTTAAGAAAACAAGACTCAATAGTTATGCTAATTTTGCCATTCAGAGATAGTGATGTTTCATTGGTTTTTCTCTGTTATCAGTCATTTTCATGATGCACACAGTAGTCTGAAAGCCAGGATTATGCCATAATTTGCCTTCAATCATTAAAATAGAAAAGCATATTTATAAATGGTAGGATACAGGGATTTACCCAGGCTATGCACTAACAGATGACGCTCCCTCATTTCCTACAGCTTCACACACACTAACATTTATTCTGTTATGAAAACTATATAAAATATAACATGTTTTCCCTTTACTCAGCTTTGCTCCTCAAGGAAACCAAGGCAGTACTCATGGCCTTCCAGCTGAAGGAAAAGTGTGTGTCTAGAGAGTGCAAAAATATTCACTGTATGAAATCTGTAGTAATGCAAGTAGGAACTAAGAATTTGAAAATAAACCATTTAGCTTATGTTTTACTTAGGATAGCAAAGTTCAATCTCAAAAGAATAAGAACATATTAAAACATCAAACTAAAACGTGGAAGATATATGCATACAAAACAGGATAACATATAAAAAATATTATTTTAGTTGAAGCTGCATTCAAAGTAAAGTTGACTGCTCTAACTGCCATTCTATTTCTTTCCTTGGTAATGTTTAAAAATAGTTGCTAATTAAGAGATGATGCTCAATTTGGAACAGCAGCCTTCAGTGTTTAAACATGTTAAAGTGTTTTAGAATTAATTGGGGGTTGGTGTAATGGTTAAGGTGTTTATCTCAAAGACAGAAAGTACGGGGTTTGATTTTCACCAACAGAAATTGGCTCGGCTTGAAATGACCCACAAGGCAGCAGGTGCCAATAAACCATAATAAAAGTTCCACTTTTACGTGGCTTCAAGGCTCCCTGGATCTCTCTTTGTGTGGCCATTTTATACATTTCTAAATTTATATGTATAAAGTAAATAGTGTGTAGTTGTTGCTTCAAAGTAAACAGTTATAGTCTACTGTAGAGATCAGCAGCAAATTTTACAGTGATTTTCAAGATCACCTGCTTAGATCCTACTTTTTCATTCAGTGGTCTTGGAGTTAACAAATAAGGTAACTATGAAGAAAATCATTCTTATTTTTCTTACTCCGTTTTTCTATTCCCCAACCCACTTATCAAGCCCCTTGCTTGCCCTTTTGAAATATTTGTACCCACTGCCTGCATACTGCTGTACTGCCTAGTATGTGAGAGTTGACCTGAGATGGGTTGTCATTGTTTTGGATGATGATATTTTTTTTTTTTACATACCCATAAATCCCACTCCATACCTAGCATATACTGATATCAATGTGGTTAAGTGAGTCTGAGCTACAATACCCTGGACAATATCTTGGGCTTATACTATTCTAAATGGTATGCCTATGCTAACACTCCCCATTCCTCACCAAAAAGTTAGACAAAAGCCCCATCCCTCCCATAACGGGTAGGTTGGAATGTAAGCCACTCAGTTCTCTTCCCTGTAGCTGACTGTTCTAGTGATTTCATCCACTATTCAAACTTGGGTCTTTTGGGCTAGAGTCAAGGCTCTGTCCCACTATGCTATGGAACTGACGACTATAAAAGAAAAGGTATAACAACATAAAGCCATGTTGATACCAGAAACATCATGAACACTGCCAACTGTTTTTTTTTTCATCCAAGTTGCAGCTAAAATGTATTGAATGCACCATTGAATGTAAACAATGACAAAGGGTTCTCTGTTCCTCAACATTCAACAAAGCACCTTTCTTTCTTAAACGCAATTTCTGTCTGCTGTTAACATTATGTGCTTCTTTCAGGGGTATTCTACTGCGAGACTTAGACATTCATTATGCCAGAAGGAATGCTGCAGTAACGGCACTGACTACATATGGATATTTTATCTACATATAGATTTTTTAGCAGATATTTTTATGTCAGTCAGAGCCAAACTACAGGGTCTATATTAGATGAACGAAAGTTCATCTTAGCGAATGCTCACATGAGCGAATATTCCGGAACTCGAAACCGCAATTGTGAGATTGCGGTACAGTGAAGATGGGAATATTTGCCCTTTCTTCACTGTAGTGCGATCTCGGGAAGTGTGGGGGCGCAGTCCCCCACAACTGCAGTTTCGAGTACCTGGATATTCACTCATGTGAGTGTTCGCTAACACGAACTTTCGTTCATCTAATACATTATCTCACTTTTGGCTTAATATGTCCCAACAATTTCCAAGGTAGACACATATCACAAACTTTTCTAAAGCTGAACACATTGACATGCACAGTGATGTCACCAACTCAAAAGAATAAAGCTTTACCATTCAAGAGGCAAACACACTACATAGCTGACAAGCACCAATAGTAGTAATCAATCCAAAATGACTTTTATTAATTTAAACAAAAACAAATCTAACTCTTTGCTGCATAAGTTCTCTTCTTCTATAGAATACAGTGACATGAAGCATTCAAATCAATTTATGTACTTACGCTGCAAAAGGGTCTAATGAGCTGTAAGCTTGCACAAACACCATTTTGGAAACAATCAGAACGGTAATCACAAACTGATCTTAAAATGAGTTATTATGTTGTATCAAAGCTGCTACATGCTGATACAGAATATATACAACTTCTTTACCCCACTTATGTGATAAAGGAATCGTGGCAGAAAAGATATTTATCCATGTAATAAAGCATTTGACTAATACAAAATTCCAGCAAGTGTGGCGCTTGCAGTGATATTCTCCATACTGCAACCGTGCACAGCAAAAAGTCGTCTACATACATTACTCAGTTTAACAGCCTTTTATCAATTGCTGCTCATGTCAACAGACATACAAGTCTCCTTTACGAGTTCAAAGGGTTGTTCATAGGCTTGTCCAGTGTCCAGGCCTACAGACTGTCATGGAACACAGACTACAATGCCCTTGAATAATGTAGCACCACCCCAACCCACAAATCTAAAAATTGTTAATGGAAGCGACTTCTTACTGTAAAGTGGAAGATGATTCTAAAGAGATGGAAGAAACTATGGTAGAAGCTTTTTGAACAAACGTTTTCTACATACTGGAATGCCAAACAAGTACTTAATATTATCATCATCTTCACTATTGTTGTTATTATTATTATTAATATTATTATTAATACTATGAAATGCACAATTCTAATAACAAGACTACTCAGTGTTTTGCAGTTAAAACCATACAGGCCAGATGTAACCTTCTTCTTATATAATAACATTTGCTTACAATTTTAAATACTGAAGACTAGCAATATAGTCTATTTCTATATAAACAGGAATCCTTTCTGTAAATTTCCTTTGTACCTTTTCAAGTAGCTGTAAGTCAGTGTTCTTGTAGCAGTGGAATCCTGTGTTATACTATAAGATAGATCTTTTAATGGTCTGATAACACTAGCAAGTACAGTAGGGTCCCCGTAAGGGAGAAGGATTTCATATCAAACCAATCATCCGTCTTGGTTTACTGTGCAGAATTGGTCTTGCCAGCTGTACAATAGCCGTATATGAGCAACTATATTTTCATGACTAAATAAAACTACATACTAATTAGAGATAATGAAGTTAACTATCAAATAGTCTGGTAACAACAATACTGTGTAAAGAACATCCACTGATAATATTGGACCTGAGCAAAACCTTGTGATGGTATATTGACCTGTTGGGTAAATATAGTGCAGAGAGTTAATCAAAATAACTGTGGCTGTCACTCAAAAGGGAGTTATTTATCATCAGTAATGATACAGTACTGCAAAGATCTCACTACCCCTGACCTACAAAACTCAGCAATAGAAGATGGCAATACAGTGCTACACACCTGCTGTCACTTACCTGTACAGATTAATATGCTACTTGCAAGAATCATATGTCTTCATGCAAAACTTGGACAGTTACTATTCCCTCTGACCTACACATGCAGCCTATCTCACCATCTCATTCTCCAATGAGCATTTCATACCTCTTACTTTTATATTTCCCCAACATTTGGTAATGTCTCATTGCCGTACTTAAACAATGCCACTGTGACTTTTTGTTTTAACTGCCTAAATTATTTTTAGCATATTCTTCTCCAGAACACTCAGCTTAGCACCTTTAAATAACAATTAGAAATATCCATGCTTGTCAACAGGCAGTTTTATAGTTGTGAGCTAATCCTCACAAGTAGTTTTAAGTCCCACAAAGACATTCCCTCTACACACGAGGACAGGAATACACCAGTGTTTCAGACACTTCACAAATTACACATTAACCAGAGCAAGACCAAACTGATGTTTTCAGCTACATGTATAGACTATAGCAAAATACCAGCCTAAACAGTCAAAAATACACCAGGTACCGCTACTCAAACTTGTTAAGGCCTTGGACACCAGGACATCTGTCTCAGCCTGCCAGTAAGACTCAGTACACATGAAATGTAAGCACAAAAAAGTGCCTGTAGAAAGACTTGTAAAATCTCACTACAGTTTGCTAAGGAAAAAAGTATGTGATTCTATACCAGCAGGATTCTGGACTCGTGTCTCTGACCCAGGCACCACAATCCAGCTCAGTGTTGTGGAGAAGAACGTACGGAAAGCTGCAGACTAGGGCATCTCACCACAGGATGTTTAATCTGAAAAGCACCTACCACTATCAAGAGGACATGATTTGCATCCATCCTGAAATCACATGTGATCTGTCTTTAAGAACCTTCTCCCTGCATGCCATGTGTAGCTCTTCTGGAACTTTCCTCATACCTGACCTTTACAGACTCAGAACATTTGTGTTGCTGCTTTTCCTGACAGGATTTTACACTCCACAACATACAAGCTGCAGGAGAATCCCAATTTAGCTTCTGTCCTGGGGTATCCTGTTAGTAAGGGATCACTATATAAAACTAACTACACAAAAGCTGGGTTATTCATTTTCTTGTCTACAGCTGCGATTGTAATGACAGTTATGAACTGTAAGCCCCGCCTCTCAACTGTTCTTAATCTTGTTGCACAATTTTTCCCTCCCCTTAAATTGTCTGACTTTCTAGCAATTTACCGAGGACTATAGACAGTCAAATAATGCTAGACATTAGAATTTCATGCTTGTTAAAATATGCAAGCTTATGCAAAACCTATTGTTCTATTAATTTTTTGAGTGAATTACAATAATATTTAAACACTGCCCACAATTTTGATATTATGAATTTTGTGTTGTCATCATGTAAATACACTATTCTGTGGGTATTCATAAGTGAATTTATGGAGATATTTTTTTTTTTTTTTTTTTTTTCTTCTTCATCCAAACCTCTGGGCATTTGTCTGAACAAGAGATTTAACACTAAATCTTTAAGTTATGCTATGATAATATGCGTCCTTATCTATGCACAGAAATCGTGGTTAACCTTAATCCGTCTATCCTGCCTAACAATAACTTTTCTAGAAATCATTTATCTTAGTTTTTCCACCAAGTTGTTTTTAAGCAACTAAAATCTAGATTTACAGCCTATATTCTCTAATGCCTGTGCCTCACTGAAATGTATTTTATTGTCTTGTTACGTTTTGAAAATGAAAATGATGCTCCAGATCAGACTATCTATGGAGTAATAAATGAGATAAGTACATTATTTATTCGCCTATTTTAATTTGATTGATCACCACTGTTGCAAACATGGCCTGTGAACACCATACTTGTTTTCTTCTTGTGTCCTTAAAATGCACAACATTCTGTGGGTAACATGGAAGTAAACAGTTTTTCATACAAGTACACATCTAAATAACAGCAAACTATAATAAGGTACAAATAAGCACGTTGTTCTGCAGAAATAACGAATGAGATCACAGAGGACACTTACATTTCTGGCTAATGTCTGTATAAGACCAGCTTGCACACTGTATACAGAGAAAGTCTGAGCTGCCTTCTTAGATCTTTTCTGCTGTTCATTACTAAGTTCATCTTTCTATTCTTCGCATTTCACAATTACATTAAAGAAGTACAGATTAAGCAGCATGCATGCATTATTTCTTTGCCTTACTTCTATACATGTACTTAAGTAATTAAATATTCTCTTCTGTTTAGACAATCTGTCTTCACAGTAGAAGCTAGTTTCACATCATACACGTATGTATGTGTGCCTGCAATCAACAACGTATTTATTTATTTGACATCTGTTTATATAGACACATGAATTACATTTGTTTATACAGGAAGCATGAATATGTCATTCAAAGTGTGAAATGAAAATGGTCAGGCACACAGTTATCGAAATACGGTTAAAACAATTTGTGGTTCTACATCATAGACACACATGCACATGCAGGTGTGACTGTACTACTTTCAGTATTGACTGACACCAACACTCATAAGTTACCACAAGTTTTGCATCTACAGTCTTTAAGGATACACTCAAATCTAAATCAGTCCAAAGAACGTTGCTCGTGTTCCTCCCATTATGTTAAGCACATTAGAAATACTATCCAGAAAACAAATCTGTAGAACTTCTTCATCCTGTACACGTACGCATTAAAGCCACTTAGGGGAAAAATCTACATAGGTTAAAAAAGCAGCTGTAAGTAACTGGTTCTTGAAAATTGGAAAGTGTAGTGCCAGCCTCCATAGATGATAACAAACAAGTTAGTCCATCAGTTCAGTTGATTAAAATATGCCATAAACTCAGACCCTGCATACAACAAACAAACTCAGAGTGTTTCAGTTTCAACTTGTAGACATTCAAAAGACGTGCCGGGAGAATTTCTCCCAAGGCCTCCACTGAAAATAGGCTCTGTCCTAGTCGGACTTTCCCAGTCAACAAATGTTAAATAAATAAAATAATAGTGTCCCACAGCTTTTACGTGTTGGTCAGCAGTAGGATTAGATAAAACATTCCCATACTTCATTCTGGGCTAAGAACAGTCTACAGTCTGACAGGGGGGAACAGAGGGCTAAGGCTGTAGATCCCGTAGTACAGGCTTTGTTTCCCTCAGCCCTCATTTGCTTAATTGCTCCCAAAACACCCTTGAAAAGGGACTTGATGTCCAGTGGACATACCTGGTTAACAAATGGGTGTTATTATCACTATTAGTAGTAATATTACTCACCAAATGAATTGTTTTCTTCAGCCATAAACATAATGAACAGACCGAAAAACATTGTATTACACTGGAATAATATGTACAATGTGTTGCTGTGAACTATGGAACAAAAACGAACTACATACCACTGTGGCGTCAGGCTTAGCTATAGATCTTGGGAGAAGAAACAGAGTACTCATGCAACAGACAGGTGAGTAAAAAAGGTGGAAAAAACAGGAAGTGCATTTTTTGAATTGACAGATGTTCATCTACATAAAGCAAAATAAATATAGGTGGAAACTTTCATGGATCTCCTCTGTTTAAATTACTGACACAACAGCACTTAATTTATAGCCCTGGTCCTGACTTGGAAGAAGTTCAGGTTGTAGCATTAATCTTCTGACTGTTGTTCTCTTAGAACATGGTGAAAGTTCCAATACGAGATTTTTATTTTCTTTACAAAGAAGCATCAACTAACTTTCACATAATATTCAAGTTACAGTCTAAAAGGGCTTGAAGAACATATTGTGCATTACAGAACCTTATAAAATATTCAGAGCATGAACTTTCTAGAGTTGTGAGATGTACATAATGAGATTATCATGCCACCTACTACCATAATGGTTGAGTGGAACAATATTGTGGAACGATACTGTGAATGGTGCAAGTTACAAACTACACACATTTTGAATAAGGCCACTGCAGTGGAAAAGTGCCTTTCCATGAGGGGCAGGAACATTACAGTTGATTACATTTAGTAACAGAACAAAGAGTATGCCGTTGGAGTTGTCACCCACATAAAAGGCTATTTTAATTTCCACTTCAGTTTTTTTTCCAATTCAAATGGAAATCAAGTAATTATTGTTTACAAAGGCAAAACAGAACCTAACAGGTGTTGTACCAACTATAGAAGGACTATGACATTTTTTTTCTTTACTTTTTGATTTTTATGGTTTCGCACGGTTTTCCCAACTAGGGGAGAAATGTTATGGATGGCCAATATATTGTTTATATCTTTCTGCAGGAAACCAGCATACTTTCAATTGAAGCATCTAGTAGAGAAAAAATGGTAAATCTCAGCTCATGCTCATGAAATGTCTGAGAAACCATCATCTGCTCACTCACAAGGATGGAAAAATAATATCTCTCTCCAGCTACATCTCCCACATCTCCAACAGCTAGAAAGAAAATTACTATATTTTACGCAAACCAAAAAGATGAGGATGAGAATGCCAGGAAGCCACAAACTTCTACTTCCATTTCAATACACTAAGAGCTATGTGTAGACTTTCAGCACACTTGCCTTAGAAGGTCAGAAGTCTGTAAGTTCTATTCCAACACCAGGTGTCAAAATTCATTTTCCATTACCGACAGCTGAAGTGCAGTAAAAGGGATGCCGCACCGTACCTCACAACTGTACAGATTTTTGCAGAATGTCCAGATTTTGGCCTCATATTTTTGGTCTGATCCTCATAAAATTTGTGTTTTTTCTGGCAAATCATTGAAGATTGAAGTCACTAAATAATAGTAAATGATGACAGACATTTGAGTTTCACACTTCACATCCTCCAGAAAATACATACTAATGAAACACCTGTTATTCTAGCAACTTTCTAAGCTTATATGAGCGATATTTAAATTTTCTAACTATTTTTGGGCCTTTGTTCCCCTCATTCTTTATGACTTTGTCCAGATTTCTTGCACTGAGAGGTTGAGAGGTATGTGCTTCCCTCCTGCCAGCTTTAGATGAGATGTTAAACCAAGGCAGTATCTGTCAACTTTGGTGGTAGCTCAGGTGGATATGAAAGATTCAATGGCAAGTAGGGGCATTTCCCCAATGCCGTAGCCAAATTTCACCTTCTCAGTACAAATACTTCTTTGAAAAGAGGCCTAGTAGGATTATCTTAGTAAACTAAAGATAAATCCAAACAAATAATTAACATCATGGGGTTGGGAGGATGGCCTAATAGTTAAGGTGTTAGCCTTGCAAACAACACAAGGTGCAGGGTTTGAGTCTCACAAGGGACAATTGACTAGGCTTAAAATGGCTTACAAGGGCAGTTAGCTTAGTACTAATCTATGAATCTATCTATCAGTTAAGGTGTTTTGGCAGGAAAAGATCCAGCGATTGGAAACAGACTGTTTACCTTTGATCATGACATCATAGGTTCATAGATTAGTACTAGGCTAACTGCCCTTGCGAGCCATTTTAAGCCTAGCCAATTATCCATTGTGAGACTCAAACCCTGCATCTTGTGCTTGTAAGGCAAGCACCTTAACCATTAGGCCACCCTCTCAACACCAATGAAAAAAATTCAATGCGGTAAAGTTTGCTTATGAGGAAGTCCTCCATATACACAGGAATAGTTACTCTGCTGACTTCAATGCATTTCTTTCTAGACAGTTTGCATTAGGTCTGCCTTATATGTTATGAATAACATAGCTGCTTTGTGTTGCATCATTCATTAGTTCGCTGCAATGGTTCTAATAAGCATGACATTTGCAAATTTCATGTTCTACCTGTTTTCACTGCAAAATTAGACTTTTATAGAAACATTGCTCCGTTTTCAATATTAAATATAATGCCAGACAGATTTATGACCATTTCTGACTTTGTTGGCTCAGAATTAATATGGGTTAGCACTGTTTATGACAAGCACAACTCCAGAGACATACAGAAATGTTCTGGTTTTGAATTGTCACCTCAGAAGTTCCACTTACTAGCACCACTTTATTACCATACAGATTCTGCTATTTTCCATGTGGATATGCTCCTACTCTTGCGATTACGTTACTGATGTTTTATTTATTTCCATACCAAATGTTTCTTCACTGAACAAGTTTACCTTTTAACTAATAGTAAATTAGTTAACTTAATAAAAAAACTACAGGAACTGCCAAACACCATAAATATGCCTTGTTCAGTTCATGCATTGCAATCAGATGCAGATACAAAGTACTCTGTACAGACTTTTCAAAAATAGAAAGGAAAAAACACCTGGTTCACTTTTCAGTAGAACAGATTTTGATGGCCTTATGTAGATCCTTTACAATGCATTAGCTTGTAAGCATTTCAGATTGCTACAGGGTACCAGCTTTAGAAACAGGATTTCTTTTCTGATAAATATTGATCATGTCCAAGTAGACTTCTGAAACATACTGACATAAGTGACTAAATCAACGTCAGATTTCAGGATGTCTTCTGTAGTGAAGATTCTCTATTTATAATGGTTGTACTATGCTTTTTGCACATGAACAACAAAATCAGGCCATCTCCGTGGTAAAAAAAATGAATCTGTTAAAAGAATTATACAGATTTCCTGAACGGCACAGCTGTCATCGCTAATGTTTCAGAGGGCTTGTTCCTCCACTTCCTGGCTGAAGTGCATTGTGTGTGTAGTTGGCACCTCCTCCCTGTATATGCATGGGTTTTTGCCATGTGCTTGAAATCTCTCCCACATCCCAAAGGCAATACCACAGTTTAGCAGGTGATCCTCTGACTTGCCTGTTGGCATGTGTGTGTGTGTGTGTCTGGGGGGGGGGGGGGGGGTGAGATGTGTCAGTAGCCCTTTCAGGATGAGATTCTCATCCTTGCACCCTCTGAGTATTGGGATAGGCTCTGCTCTCCCCTGTGACCCCAAACTGAAGTAACTGGGGATTGCAGTGGAAAATAAAAACACTTTTACTATAATGAGCTTACTACATTGTTGGTATTTAACTGAATGTAGCAGTTAGTGAATTACTGTTAGTGCAATAAACAGAAAACAATACCCTTTAAGTAACCTACGACATCTTTAAGCAATCAAAATCAAACTACTGTGTCTGATATTTTATAAAATATAAGTAAATATTACAAAAACATATATGCTATCATTAGAAAAAGTGCAATTCAGTAAAACTCTTTATCATTGGCAAAATCTTTAGACAGTTAATATCTGACTTTAAAGTGCAGGTTTCTAAAAAAAATAATGAAACAACATCTACAATAACTGTTGAATATATAAATTTTATGTGCTTACCATATCATTAGATTGGCTTGAAAATGTCCATTTTTTGTTAAAGTTTAGGACTAACCATGCAGTCCTTGCTCTGCTTGGTTGCTAAGGCGTTTTCTGAGTACATTTCAATTCCGCATTCCCATGATGCTATGCATTTGTCTCCTCCTTCTTCCACTTTCTGACCAAGCCAGCAGAGAGGTGCAAGGAAGGTTAGTTAATTAATGAAGACTGAATTCTCCAAGCAGATGTAACACTATGCTTATGGAGAATTAAGCCTGTTAACCTTCAGGATAGAATCCCTACCTTACCATCCAGGGTCACTCTTATGAAGGAATACAGCTGGAAACAATGTTCAGCTTTAGTGAGGACAAAGCCGTGGCTGCACAAATGTCATACAAGGGCACCTCACAGGAACAAGTCCATTGAAGTAGAGGCATCTTTAGTGGACTGAGCTTCGGGTAGCCTTGTAACTCCTTCATGTACTACTGATAAATGAAGGAAATATGACAGCCAACAAACCAGACATTGCTTAATATCCTTCTGTCCAGTTTCTTAAACATCAAATAACAGAGTATCCCCTTCCTAACATCCATAGTCCTGCCTTAGTTGCCTATAAGTACCCATAAAATGCATTACAATTTTTGATGGTTATATTCCCTGCATAATACAGGAAGCCATATAGACTACTTTAAGTGTGACTGGGTTGCAACAACCCAGAACAAAAATGATGGGTTCAGCCTCAATGAAGCCTTACTCCCAGTGAAAAACGATATATGAAATACTGACACACAATGCCTTCAGTTCAGAAATCCGTCTAGCTGAAGTCACAGCTACCAAGTGGAGGGTTTTGCATGTCAAAAAAATTAACTCTGTAGAGAATGTTGATTTTAATGGTGAAAGGGCTAGCTTTTTTACAGAACAAATTACAGATTTCATGGGGAAAGAGGTTCCTTGATGGGAATACACAGAAAACAGGCACCCCTCAAAAAGGCTTTGCAGATTTAAAAAATAAACAAACAAACAAAGAAATAAAGACAAATGCTGGCCAGTGTGAATGTTAGATAATATACTGCTGAATGGGTCAAACATTTCTGACATATATTACAAAACTATAAACGCAAGTCTAACAATACATTACTGATCATACATGCAAAACCAAAGTAATAACATCTTCTGCTTTCCGAATGAAAGTTTTCTATGAAGATGACAGAATATCGAGTATCTTGCTTGAAAACCTTTGATTTCTGGCTATGAGAAGGCATGGAATACACAAGTTGTTAGCCTTAGAGCTTGAAGGTTTAGATATGCTTTTCCTGATGGCTGAGACAAGACAACTGGAAAAAAAAAAGTTCAACTTAAATTCAATGTAAGAGTAAGAACCACACATTACTTTGGCCAAAATGAAGTCAAAAAAATTACCCTGACCCTGTGAGACCTAGCTTTCTGTATGAACTCTGTCATAAGAGAAAAGAAGGGAAAAGTATCAAACAACCCTAAGAACTAGTCCTGGACTAACACATTCATGCTTTTTGCACCTAGCGGAGGGATAAGAGAAAACATCTCACCTGCTGTTAGCTGGATATAGGCTGTCCAAGAATCTCTCCTTTAGGAACAAAATCAACAACATGACAGTGGACAGACTCAGTAAACAATCATGAGTTATCAATAACACGGGTGCAGTCTGTCAGTGAAAGACTTGGCTAACTCAAGAATATGTGCAGCAACCAGTAAATGGTGGGTTGGGACTGCCCATTCCCACAGGGTCATCAGGTGTTGGCTGTGTGCATGGCCTTTTTTCCCTCTGCCTGTTAGCCTGCACAGTTACAGTAATTTTGTCTGAATAAATAAGAGCTCCATGGGGGAGTGCAGCTTTGAGTACCAGGAGGATTAGCACAATCACATTCATCATTGGGGGCTGCCATAACAGTTAAGATGTTCACCTCCCAGACAAGAGATGCATGCTTTGATTCTCACTAAAGGAAACTGTCTATGCATAAAATGGCCCTAAAGGGCAGCTAGCCTAGTACTTACCTGTGAACCTTACCTATAATCACCAAGATGCTGCTGGACAACAAAGACAGCTTGGAAAACCTGTTCACTTAAATGCACCGCCCATCCCAGGATACAGGTATAATTAATAATGGTGACCAAAGGTGTAGGGACTACAAATGAGCCACCCTGAAAACATCTGCTTAATTTATAATCTCTAGCCAACAAAGAAGGCTGCTGTAATAACCAGTAAACATGTTCATCATCTACTCATATTAAACCCTGTTCAGTGACCACTGGGGATCACAACTTCCATCAAAAGATGGTAATGTGTAATCTAGCTTGGGTATTACAAGCACAAGCCCTAGCAATTGAAGGCAAAATGTCTGCAGACACCTGGCCTTTTGACGCCACTCTACAGAAGCCTATCAAGAGTGAGGTGACATGTCAGTTGTCCCACGTGCAAAGTATAAGGGGGGATCAGGATGGAGGAGTAGTTCCTGCATTCATTCAGTACTGGCATTTCTAAATTCTGGTGCAGACAGAGAAAGAATCTTTAGAGCTTTTTTTTTCCTTTTTTTATTTTCACTGAAAGAGTGAGGGGTGTGTCTGTAAGGAGCTGTAACAAGTGTACCAACCAGCCTGATACAGTAAAGTATTTTTTTTTGTTTTTTATCTTATGAATAAAACTGCTGGGGTGTATCAAGCTGATTGTTACAGTATATATTTTTTTAATGGAAGAGCTGGGGGTGGCTCTAACTGAAGTAGTAAGTGATTGGCTTTTTTTTTTGCTCTTCAATAGAAGAGTGAGGGGGTGGATCTGACTGTAAAAAGCCAACTAACTATATATATATATATATATATATATATATTTTTTTTTTTTTTTTTTTGCTCTTCATAGTTGAAGAGCTGAGTGGGATTGGACACTAAACTGCGGACCAGCACTAAATACTAGACAAGTCAGCTCTGCCATTGTATAACTTTCGAGAAAATGATTTGTGCACTGTCCAAATTACAGCTCTTAACCAATCAGGGATAAATGTCAACAGAATCAGGGATAAATCCAGAAATAATCAGGGACAATTTTAAAATATTAGCATGATTAACTTTAGACACTGACAGAATTACTGGAAAAGCACACCCAGACACTGCCACAGCCTGTCGTGAGGGAAAGATTAGTCTGACTTTGCCTTCTTGTACTCTGTATTACTTTATTGCCTTCTATTTTGTATACTGTGATTTGTTTTCTTGTATTCTGCTTTTAACTACATACCAAATCTAGGAAAGAGACCACAGAGGTATCTCTTGTGACTCACACAGATTTTTTTTCTCACGCTCCTACCCTGGTGCTATTGTGTTCGTGAACATAACTGTCTCTCTCTAGTTGTCTGCTTATTATGTTAAGGCAACATATCTCCTTCCCTCTCCCCTTTCACTGACTTTTCTGAGTAAGCACAAAATTATCATTTTGTGAAATCACTCCCCTTCGACTATTTAAATTTATTGGCCATCACACTGTTTTTATAGAACCAGAATACAAAGTGCCCACCCCCTTTCAATCTACCTTGCTCTTTTAAAACTAGTGGCTCTCCACTTAGACAGCTAAAGCTTAAGTTACCCCTCCCCTTCACATTTAACTGCTTAGTGCACACTGACCCCCCCCCTTCATATTTAACTGCAGTGCTTAGAATACTTACCCATTTTTTTCATCTTACCTTTAAAATCTGCAATATCTTTTGCAAGATCACCAATTACTGGAGAGCCCACATTCTGCCTCTCGGTTGTCATCTTGGGATTAGTGCTTCTATTTTGCTCCTGATGAAAGTGGGAGCACATGGACATTATTTCTTGGAGATTGCTCATCACTGGAAAGCCCAATAACTACTTCATAGGTGACCGCTTGAAATTTGTGTTCATATTCTGCTCCTGCTGACAGAAGGAGCAGAGTGTATTGATTCATGACTATTTATTGGTTGGGCAGTAAATGTCTGCTATTGACCCTGCTGATTAGTCTGGTTGCTACTGATGGCATCTACCAGGAAAAGGCTACAACAAACCTATAGACCCTTGCATCATCTGGGACAAGACTGTGGATCACCAAAAAGGCTGTGGCCTGCTTCTCATCTTGGGATTGGCGCTATTGTTTTGCTTCTGATAAAGAAGAAGCAAAGGAGCATTGTATCCCAACAGAGTGATGCTGTGCTGAGACCAGCATTAGTAGTAACCAGGCAGTAGCCATTCATGCAACTCCCCTCATTCTTGACAAGCCAATTCTTTGTTTTCAGTAAATACTGCTGGATTTGTTTCTAACTTCAGAATATCTGCCTAAATACTTTGTTCTTAAATTTTCAGGGTCTACTTATTAGTTTCCCTTCAAGTGTTTGGCAATACCTTGTACAGACACAGACACCTTGAGTGACATTTTTCCTGAAAAAGCACAACTGAAATTTCACCAATGCCTAGTTGCACACAGGAAAACTAGTTTGCAATGACAAGCACTGACCCCAGAGTTGCAAACCAGATACTCCTGACAGTGATTGATAGTCTCACTCCAACTGTCTAATCAATAAAAATGGTGTGTTGCCACAGAGATCAGTTTTCACACTATCTCCATTACCCGCATGGTGGATATGGGCATCCTGTAGCAATGCAGAAATTGCCTTATGTTTACTGACAATCAGTTAATTTTCAAACAAATTGTTATGGTTTGTGAGAGATGTACAGTATTTACACAATGTCACTGGAGGCAAAGCTCTCACATAAAAGTACTCCTAATGTCAATAAGGTTGTCAGTAATACACATGCTGCACCTATCACACATACTTCAAAGCACACATATAGAGTCACAGGATGAGGCACTTAAATGTAACTTTCCTCACCCCCAAAGACCTCTGAGGCACTTAAATGTAACCTTACTAACCTCCAAAGACCTCCTAGATGAAGTACACATAAATACCCTAAGCAGCCCAGATGCACTATTTCTAAACAACACCCACATCAACACATACAGCCACATCTCATGGAGCCTCTGCCTCTAAGCCCATAAGGCAAGCCACCACATAATCCAACATTCTGGCCATTGAAGACTCCATCATGAGACACACTGATGTCCCTCTCAACAGGCTGAGTAAGGAGAAAGTCACAGTTGCTTTATCAGGGCTAGGATCCAGCACATTATGCATACACTCAGGTCACTGGACCACAAGTACCAGTATGACTCAGTTATAGTCCATGGTGCAGCAGTAGCGTTGTCGCCTCACAGCATGAGGTTCTCTGGTTTATTCTCGGTTGGGGTGCCTTCTGTGTGGAGTCTGCATGCCTTCCTGCATTTGTGTGGGTTTCCTCCCACATTACAAAGACATGCATCTGGAGCATTTCTTCCCAGGCCTCCACTGAAAATTTGCTTTGTTCCAAGTTGGACTTTCCCAGTTAACAAATGTTAAATAAATAAATATAAATAAATAAATAAATAAATAAATAAATAAATGACTTGAGACGTACCTCCCTAGACTACATGAAGACAGACATCATGGAGCTCTCAGAATATGTCTCAGGCTGGTATGAGCCTAGAATTGAGCAGCATTTTACGTTCTCCAAGGATAAGCCAACAATATGAACAAAACATGACTGATTTTAATATTTGGCTTAGTTTCTGGTGTCATTCTAAGGGGGTGCAATATTTGTCAGCATGGAAGGAGATTCTCAGCAGACCATGTTGATTTGCCAGGGATGGTCTGCACCTCTCTCCTCTAGGCTTTTGAATATTAGCTAAAACATTGTCTTCCCCATAGCACCTTTTTTAGGCAATGCCAAAATGAAAGTACTTCAGACATAGCAAATCAAAACCAAGAAAATCTAAGTGTATTACTGTTTAAAGTTATTAGTCTAAACAAAAAATTCCACTCCCTAGGCGCTCTTTTCATCCTAGAGAATGCTTATGTCTGTACAGTCACTCAGACATGGTTTAAAGCTGCGGAGAGCACACCAAAAGTGCAAGGTTATAATGCCTTCCACATATTTAGACCAGCTACTACATAGACAGGGACTAAAGGTGGGAGGTGTCCCGAGTTACATAAAAAATAAATATACCTCAAGGCTAATCAAACAGGACAATGCACTTGAGCTGCTCCATGTTCAAATCACCATAGCCAAAATCCAATACCGCTTCCTTGCAAGCTATAGGTTCCCCTCTTTGACCCAGGAATCCCATATCATGTATTTAAACTTATCGAAAACACTTACCATCTAACCCAATACCATATTCATGGGCAACTTTAACTACCTCACTATTCACTGGGAATCCAACATGACACCAAACATACAGGCACAGATCTTCCTGGATTTTGTAAACACAAACTCCCTGGACCAGATTGTCAATACATCAACCAAGGGTGCACCTGTACTGGATCTGGACCTCACTAATATGGGAGATTGCTGCACCCCCCTAGTGTAATATCTTCCCTGGTAAGTTCAGACCACAAAATGTTCTCCTTTGAAATAAAAATAAAACTTGCACTCCCTGCTAACCCTGGAATAGTCAGGAACTACTCTAATGCTAACTTCCTGCTACTAAGTGATACCCTGGCAAAACTTCAAGCCCCCAAACACCCTGAGAACACTGTTGCCTATGCAGAACTGTTCACAGAAACCCTGTACAAGCATGTCAATAGCTGCATAGAGGCAGGTGCACCCACCAGGAGGAAGTACAGAACTAACCCAAAAAACAATCCACCCTGCTGGAATCAGAAAATCAATCGGATGTATAACAGGAGGAAGAAAATCATGGCAACAGTTAGGAGGTGCAGCACCCAAGCAGGATAAAGGCACTCTCATCAAACTAATAAAACAAATCAGGGGACAAATAAAGTGTACCAAAGACAAATTTGAGTTAAATTTGGCCTCCCAGGCCAAGGACAACCACAAGACATTCTTTAGTTATGTCTGCAACCTCAAAAACAATGCACAGTTGTGTGCAGAGCTCACTGTAAGTGAAGCCACCTATACTGAGCCAAAGATGTAGCAAATCTACTGGCTGATAAAGGTCCATCTTTACCCCACTCTCCCCCTTAACTGCCCCTCAGGAAATACCATCAAATACAGCTCCTCTTGCTGTCACTAAGAAACAGGTCCTTAATGCTCTGTCTAAGACCGAGAACACTGCATCGACTGGCCCACACAATACCCCAGGATGCCTTCTAAAATAGCATGAAACATGACCTGTCATACCCTCTGGAACTACTATTTAACTCTAGCTTCCAAACAGCCTTTGTGTCTCATAAATGGAGAACAGCAACAGTCAACCCTCTGCATAAAGGTGGGCCATCTACAGACCCTGGAAACTATAGACCCATAATTTTCACTAGTCTCATATGTAAAGCTATGGAAAGAATTATCATGGAAATGATCAATAATGATATAGTAAACCTCCAGGCAGTGGACTGAACCCAGTTTGTTTTCGTCAAGGGCAGGTCATGCCTACTCAAGCTGGTGGACTTATTTGAGAAGGTTGAGAAGGTCAGTAAAGCAATGTATGATGGCAAAATGGTTCACACTGTCTACCTTGACCTGGCCGAGGCATCTGACACAATACCCCACTCAGGCATTGTAGACAAGCTTAGGAGGTTAGGTATAAACCTATATGTCACCCAGTAGATAGCCAAATGGCTCACAGACATGACCCAGGGAATTGGGGAGTCCACCTTTACAAAGAGGCCATTCACAAGTGGAGTCCCTCAGGGATCGATCCTTAGTATTTACTTCTCTGAAGTCAAGGCCAATGTCAATGGTCTCTGACTTAAAAAAATTGCAGATAATTGCAAATTAGGAGCTGGCATTGAATCCCACACTGACATAAATGTTCTCCAGGAAGAGCTGACACAGACAAACAACTGGTGTCACAGCCATGTACTAAAACTAAACACCAAGAAACACATAATAGTATCCTTCTGAAAGTTATCCACCCCTGGCCACTATCAAATTGACAACACACCCCTTAGAGTTGACTCAGTAGTCAGGGACCTAGGGACACACATAGACAGTAATCTAGCAATTGACCATCATGTGTCTACAGTAGTGAGGAAATTGTTCTGTGTTGCACAACTTATAAACAAAGGTATGGTATCTAGGTCCAAGGAAGTCATTGTTCCACCGTATTTGGCATTCTGCATTCATCAGAGCTATCATTGAGTACAATGCCCCCTTTGGTTTGTACCTAACCAGGCATATCCAACCATTGGAACATCCACAGATGTTCCTCGCTAAAAGAATACATGGCATATGTAAAAAGCCCTGTGCAGACCACCTCAAGGGTTTATGCCTGTATTCTGTCTCCTACATGCTGTTGAGGGGAGATCTATGCCTGAGATACAGGGAACTGTCAGACCCCATGCTGATGGACCTCATGCATATCCACAAAACAATCAGCACCAGAATTACCCATTCTAAAGACTTAAATCTTGCATGTGATATAGCTACTGGACAGACAGGTATGTATCCCAGAGACTACCCCATCTGTGGAACAGGTTCCCCATCCATGTGAATCAGAGGTCCTCCCTAATCCAATTCAAGTGTAACTTGGACAATTGGATGGGGAACAGGAAATTCATCGATGGTTTGGTACCTATGTTTCTAATGGACACAGGTAACCTGTAAATGGTTCATCTCCCAGACCCCTGCTTGTAAATGTTTTATGTCCCAAGCCCCTGCTCACATTTATCAAGGGTACCAGAACTTGTCAGAAGTTTGGGATGTGTGGCTAGGCTTAAAAAGGCTATTGTGGTTGTTAGCCTAGTAAACACTTATGAACCTATCATTTACTTTCGGCTGTTCCCATTAGGGGTCATCATAGCGGATCATCTGTTTCCATTTCTTCCTGTCCTCTGCATCTTGCTCTGTCACAACAACCACATGCATGTCCTCTCTCACCACATCCAAAAATCTTATCTTAGACCTTCCTTTTTACCTCTTATGCAGCAGCTTCATCCTTAGCATATTTTTCCAAATATACCCAGAATCCCTCCTCAGCACATGTCCAAACCAATGCAATCTCGCCTTCGTCTCCAAACCGCCCAAGCTGGGCTGACCCACTAATATACTTATTCCTAATCCTGTCCACCGTTATCACACCCAGTGCAAATTTTGACATCGTTAACTCTGCCACATCCAGCTCTGACTCCTGCCTTTCTGTCAATGCCACTTTCTACAACCCATATAACATAGCTGGTCTCACTACCCTCTTGTAGACTTTCCCTTTCACTCTTACTGGTACTCGTCTGCCACAATTCACTGCTGACACTCTTCTCCAACCACTCCATCCTGCCTGTACTCTCTTCTTCACCTCTCTTCCACACTCACCATTACTCTGAACTGTTGATCTCAAGTATTTAAACTCATCCGCCTTTGCCAGCTCTACTCCCTGCATCCTCACCATTCCTTTATCCTCCCTCTCATTCACACACTTATATTCTGTCTTAGACCTGCTGACCTTCATTCCTCTCCTCTCTAGAGCATATCTCCACCTCTCCAGAGTCTCTTCAACCTGTTCCCTACTCTCACTACAGATCACAATGTCATCTGCAAACATCATAGTCCACGGGGACTCCTGTCTGATCTCATCTGTCAAACTATCCATCACCATTGCAAATAAGAAAGGGCTCAGAGCTGATCCTTGATGTAATCCCACCTCCACCTTAAATGCATCAGTTACTCCCACCGCAGACCTCACCAATGTCACACTACCCTCGTACATATCCTGTACCACTCTTACATACTTCTCTGCCACTTCTGACTTCCTCATACAATACCACAACTCCTCTCTAGGCACCCTGTCATATGCTTTCTCCAAGTCTACAAAAACACAGTGCAACTCCTAATCTCTAATTATTACTGTAGTTATTAAATGTAATTCACCACATTTTCTCCAAAGGTTACCAATTTTTGGATGAACTAAGAGGGTCAGAGGTAACAGGGACATTTGAGAGGTTTGGTCCACAGGAAAGCAGACTTGACAGGTTTACTTGTTATTTATTTATTTATTGCATTTGTTTACCAGGATAGTCCAGTTGGGTAGACAAGCTGTCCCTTTTTACAGAGGCCTGGGGAGTAAAGCTGACAATAAAATGAGTAGACAATAAAATAATACATACATACTACATTTTAGACAATAAGCATAAATACATTTAAGCCCATTTAAGTTAGTCACAGTTTGATAAAGATTTTTCACACCAAAATAAAAATAATACACAGCAGAATAAAAGTGTCACACAGTGTTACATTTAAGGACAAGAAAATGAAAACAGATTTTTTTTATTTTTTTGGATTGACAGATAATGACATTTGTTACAAAGCTTTATGTTTATAGAAAAAAATGTAAATTGTTGCGATGATGTAGGAGGTATTTTGAAGTGCAAAGAACAGTAGAACAGATCATGGTTTTACCAGGAGGAGTGTGAGAACCATTTAGTGAGTAGAGAGGCCCAGGAGAAAAGTAGAGAGGCCCAGGAAGAAAGTTGAAAGAGACACAGCATTTAGGTTATCCCAGGATAGATGGTGCCACTGATGTTTGGTTCTTGTGAACTACAAGTTCTCTGTAAGACTGACATGTAAATGGTGCCACTGATGTTTGGCTCTTGTGAACTACAGGTTCTCTGTAAGACTGACATGTAGATGGTGCCACTGATGTTTGGTTCTTGTGAACTACAGGTTCTCTGTAAGACTGACATGTAGATGGTGCCACTGATTTTTGGTTCTTGTGAACTACAGGTTCTCTGTAAGACTGACATGTAACTTCGCCAGATTCTTTGTGACTTCCAGCCAAAGTAGTTGCTAGAGGAGAGTCTCTCTGGCATGTGAAACTAGTAGGTCCTTTCTCCAGGTATGGGAAGGCAGTGATACCATGCCGATGAAGGTAGGCCACCAAGCATATGGGGACACCCATGAGGCTAAGTGTTAACAAATGACATGAGGCAGAATTGGTAGTAACAGGCTCCCATTCTGAAGCAGAGGAACCTCTTGGATGCTACATTGACCTTTAAGTGGAGATTAGAATCCTGAAGTTTCAAACAGCACATGCAACTTCCTCTTAGTTCACATAGCAGGTTGGACTACAGTATGATGACACAAAAGGACCATAAGAGACAGAAGTTACCTTAGGTTTTGTGTCTTCTTGGGCATCAATGAATCTGGAATAACATTCTGCTCCCTATAGTGGCCTGCTGAGATTTTTGTTTGGTCAAAAATGAACTTAAGTATCAAGCTACTTCTGATAATCAGACTTACCACTATTCCTTGAATATTTTGTACAAATGAGAGAGGCTCAGGGAGAATCTTCTCCAATTGCAATTGATAGTAAGCTATTGGAACGGCTGTCAGGAATAACACCATGAACTCCCCTTCAAGGAAACATAACCTTCTTGGGATCACTATGGCCTTTGGCCATTGGGCTGTCCTCCTGATAGTTCCTGCATGATAGATAATGTATATACATTTTTCTGTCAGTGTTTGCTCCTCAGGGTGCTGTAGAAAGTTTTTCTGGCTCCTCTGTGTTGTGGAAAAGGAATGCAGGAGAGAAGGAGACAGCACCTCACCAGTTAAAATGGATCATTCTTGCTCCATCAAGCCCTGGAAATACTGGTTACTTTCAGGTTTTAACAGCGACACAACCTTTTAACTGCACATCCATTAAGCCACAGTGTTGTCATTAGAGAAAGGTGATGCAGAGTGTCACAATACTGCCATGTCAGCTCCCTGTACCCTTGTATCATTAGAGAAAGGTGATGCAGAGTGTCACAATACTGCCATGTCAGCTCCCTGTACCCTTGTATCATTAGAGAAAGGTGATGCAGCATGTCACAATACTGCCATGTCAGCTCCCTGTACCCTTGTATCATTAGAGAAAGGTGATGCAGCGTGTCACAATACTGCCATGTCAGCTCCCTGTACCCTTGTATCATTAGAGAAAGGTGATGCAGCATGTCACAATACTGCCATGTCAGCTACCTGTACCCTTGTATCATTAGAGAAAGGTGATGCAGCGTGTCACAATACTGCCATGTCAGCTCCCTGTACCCTTGTATCATTAGAGAAAGGTGATGCAGCGTGTCACAATACTGCCATGTCAGCTCCTGTACCCTTGTATCATTAGAGAAAGGTGATGCAGCGTGTCACAATACTGCCATGCCAGCTCCATGTACCCTTGTATCATTAGAGAAAGGTGATGCAGCGTGTCACAATACTGCCATGTCAGCTCCCTGTACCCTTGTATCATTAGAGAAAGGTGATGCAGCGTGTCACAATACTGCCATGTCAGCTCCCTGTACCCTTGTATCATTAGAGAAAGGTGATGCAGCGTGTCACAATACTGCCATGTCAGCTCCCTGTACCCTTGTATCATTAGAGAAAGGTGATGCAGCGTGTCACAATACTGCCATGTCAGCTCCTGTACCCTTGTATCATTAAGGTGATGCAGCGTGTCACAATAATGCCATGTCAGCTCCTGTACCCCCTTTGTATCATTGTCACAATACTGCCATGTCAGCTCCTGTACCCTTGTATCATTAGAGAAAGGTGATGCAGCGTGTCACAATACTGCCATGTCAGCTCCCTGTACCCTTGTATCATTAGAGAAAGGTGATGCAGCGTGTCACAATGCTGCCATGTCAGCTCCTGTACCCTTGTAACATTAGAGAAAGGTGAAGCAGCGTGTCACAATACTGCCATGTCAGCTCCCTGTACCCTTGTATCATTAGAGAAAGGTGATGCAGCGCAATACTGCCATGTCAGCTCCTGTACCCTTGTATCATTAGAGAAAGGTGATGCAGCGTGTCACAATACTGCCATGTCAGCTCCTGTACCCTTGTATCATTAGAGAAAGGTGATGCAGCGTGTCACAATACTGCCATGTCAGCTCCTGTACCCTTGTATCATTAGAGAAAGGTGATGCAGCGTGTCACAATACTGCCATGTCAGCTCCTGTACCCTTGTATCATTAGAGAAAGGTGATGCAGCGTGTCACAATACTGCCATGTCAGCTCCCTGTACCCTTGTATCATTAGAGAAAGGTGATGCAGCGTGTCACAATACTGCCATGTCAGCTCCCTGTACCCTTGTATCATTAGAGAAAGGTGATGCAGCGTGTCACAATACTGCCATGTCAGCTCCCTGTACCCTTGTATCATTAGAGAAAGGTGATGCAGCGTGTCACAATACTGCCATGTCAGCTCCCTGTACCCTTGTATCATTAGAGAAAGGTGATGCAGCGTGTCACAATACTGCCATGTCAGCTCCCTGTACCCTTGTATCATTAGAAAGGTGATGCAGCGTGTCACAATACTGCCATGTCAGCTCCCTGTACCCTTGTATCATTAGAGAAAGGTGATGCAGCGTGTCACAATACTGCCATGTCAGCTCCCTGTACCCTTGTATCATTAGAGAAAGGTGATGCAGCGTGTCACAATACTGCCATGTCAGCTCCCTGTACCCTTGTATCATTAGAGAAAGGTGATGCAGCGTGTCACAATACTGCCATGTCAGCTCCTGTACCCTTGTATCATTAGAGAAAGGTGATGCAGCGTGTCACAATACTGCCATGTCAGCTCCTGTACCCTTGTATCATTAGAGAAAGGTGATGCAGCGTGTCACAATACTGCCATGTCAGCTCCTGTACCCTTGTATCATTAGAGAAAGGTGATGCAGCGTGTCACAATACTGCCATGTCAGCTCCCTGTACCCTTGTATCATTAGAGAAAGGTGATGCAGCGTGTCACAATACTGCCATGTCAGCTCCTGTACCCTTGTATCATTAGAGAAAGGTGATGCAGCGTGTCACAATACTGCCATGTCAGCTCCTGTACCCTTGTATCATTAGAAAGGTGATGCAGCGTGTCACAATACTGCCATGTCAGCTCCCTGTACCCTTGTATCATTAGAGAAAGGTGATGCAGCGTGTCACAATACTGCCATGTCAGCTCCCTGTACCCTTGTATCATTAGAGAAAGGTGATGCAGCGTGTCACAATTATCATTAGAGAAAGGTGATGCAGCGTGTCACAATACTGCCATGTCAGCTCCTGTACCCTTGTATCATTAGGTCACAATACTGCCATGTCAGCTCCTGTACCCTTGTATCATTAGAGAAAGGTGATGCAGCGTGTCACAATACTGCCATGTCAGCTCCCTGTACCCTTGTATCATTAGAGAAAGGTGATGCAGCGTGTCACAATACTGCCATGTCAGCTCCCTGTACCCTTGTATCATTAGAGAAAGGTGATGCAGCGTGTCACAATACTGCCATGTCAGCTCCTGTACCCTTGTATCATTAGAGAAAGGTGATGCAGCGTGTCACAATACTGCCATGTCAGCTCCCTGTACCCTTGTATCATTAGAGAAAGGTGATGCAGCGTGTCACAATACTGCCATGTCAGCTCCTGTACCCTTGTATCATTAGAGAAAGGTGATGCAGCGTGTCACAATACTGCCATGTCAGCTCCCTGTACCCTTGTATCATTAGAGAAAGGTGATGCAGCGTGTCACAATACTGCCATGTCAGCTCCCTGTACCCTTGTATCATTAGAGAAAGGTGATGCAGCGTGTCACAATACTGCCATGTCAGCTCCTGTACCCTTGTATCATTAGAGAAAGGTGATGCAGCGTGTCACAATACTGCCATGTCAGCTCCCTGTACCCTTGTATCATTAGAGAAAGGTGATGCAGCGTGTCACAATACTGCCATGTCAGCTCCCTGTACCCTTGTATCATTAGAGAAAGGTGATGCAGCGTGTCACAATACTGCCATGTCAGCTCCTGTACCCTTGTATCATTAGAAAGGTGATGCAGCGTGTCACAATACTGCCATGTCAGCTCCTGTACCCTTGTATCATTAGAGAAAGGTGATGCAGCGTGTCACAATACTGCCATGTCAGCTCCCTGTACCCTTGTATCATTAGAGAAAGGTGATGCAGAGTGTCACAATACTGCCATGTCAGCTCCCTGTACCCTTGTATCATTAGAGAAAGGTGATGCAGCGTGTCACAATACTGCCATGTCAGCTCCTGTACCCTTGTATCATTAGAGAAAGGTGATGCAGCGTGTCACAATACTGCCATGTCAGCTCCCTGTACCCTTGTATCATTAGAGAAAGGTGATGCAGCGTGTCACAATACTGCCATGTCAGCTCCCTGTACCCTTGTATCATTAGAGAAAGGTGATGCAGCGCGGTCACAATACTGCCATCTGCTCCCTGTACCCTTGTATCATTAGAGAAAGGTGATGCAGCGTGTCACAATCCTGCCATGTCAGCTCCCTGTACCCTTGTATCATTAGAGAAAGGTGATGCAGCGTGTCACAATCCTGCCATGTCAGCTCCCTGTACCCTTGTATCATTAGAGAAAGGTGATGCAGCGTGTCACAATACTGCCATGTCAGCTCCCTGTACCCTTGTATCATTAGAGAAAGGTGATGCAGCGTGTCACAATACTGCCATGTCAGCTCCTGTACCCTTGTATCATTAGAGAAAGGTGATGCAGCGTGTCACAATACTGCCATGTCAGCTCCTGTACCCTTGTATCATTAGAGAAAGGTGATGCAGCGTGTCACAATACTGCCATGTCAGCTCCTGTACCCTTGTATCATTAGAGAAAGGTGATGCAGCGTGTCACAATACTGCCATGTCAGCTCCTGTACCCTTGTATCATTAGAGAAAGGTGATGCAGAGTGTCACAATACTGCCATGTCAGCTCCTGTACCCTTGTATCATTAGAGTGATGCAGCGTGTCACAATACTGCCATGTCAGCTCCTGTACCCTTGTATCATTAGAGAAAGGTGATGCAGCGTGTCACAATACTGCCATGTCAGCTCCTGTATCCTTGTATCATTAGAGAAAGGTGATGCAGCGTGTCACAATACTGCCATGTCAGCTCCTGTACCCTTGTATCATTAGAGAAAGGTGATGCAGCGTGTCACAATACTGCCATGTCAGCTCCCTGTACCCTTGTATCATTAGAGAAAGGTGATGCAGCGTGTCACAATACTGCCATGTCAGCTCCCTGTACCCTTGTATCATTAGAGAAAGGTGATGCAGCGTGTCACAATACTGCCATGTCAGCTCCCTGTACCCTTGTATCATTAGAGAAAGGTGATGCAGCGTGTCACAATACTGCCATGTCAGCTCCTGTACCCTTGTATCATTAGAGAAAGGTGATGCAGCGTGTCACAATACTGCCATGTCAGCTCCTGTACCCTTGTATCATTAGAGAAAGGTGATGCAGCGTGTCACAATACTGCCATGTCAGCTCCCTGTACCCTTGTATCATTAGAGAAAGGTGATGCAGCGTGTCACAATACTGCCATGTCAGCTCCCTGTACCCTTGTATCATTAGAGAAAGGTGATGCAGCGTGTCACAATACTGCCATGTCAGCTCCCTGTACCCTTGTATCATTAGAGAAAGGTGATGCAGCGTGTCACAATACTGCCATGTCAGCTCCCTGTACCCTTGTATCATTAGAGAAAGGTGATGCAGCGTGTCACAATACTGCCATGTCAGCTCCCTGTACCCTTGTATCATTAGAGAAAGGTGATGCAGCGTGTCACAATCCTGCCATGTCAGCCCCCTGTACCCTTGTATCATTAGAGAAAGGTGATGCAGCGTGTCACAATACTGCCATGTCAGCTCCCTGTACCCTTGTATCATTAGAGAAAGGTGATGCAGCGTGTCACAATCCTGCCATGCCAGCTCCCTGTACCCTTGTATCATTAGAGAAAGGTGATGCAGCGTGTCACAATACTGCCATGTCAGCTCCCTGTACCCTTGTATCATTAGAGAAAGGTGATGCAGCGTGTCACAATACTGCCATGTCAGCCCCCTGTACCCTTGTATCATTAGAGAAAGGTGATGCAGCGTGTCACAATACTGCCATGTCAGCTCCCTCTACCCTTGTATCATTAGAGAAAGGTGATGCAGCATGTCACAATACTGCCATGTCAGCTCCCTGTACCCTTGTATCATTAGAGAAAGGTGATGCAGCGTGTCACAATACTGCCATGCCAGCTCCCTGTACCCTTGTATCATTAGAGAAAGGTGATGCAGCGTGTCACAATACTGCCATGTCAGCTCCCTGTACCCTTGTATCATTAGAGAAAGGTGATGCAGTGTGTCACAATCCTGCCATGCCAGCTCCCTGTACCCTTGTATCATTAGAGAAAGGTGATGCAGCGTGTCACAATACTGCCATGTCAGCTCCCTGTACCCTTGTATCATTAGAGAAAGGTGATGCAGCATGTCACAATACTGCCATGTCAGCTCCTGTACCCTTGTATCATTAGAGAAAGGTGATGCAGCGTGTCACAATACTGCCATGTCAGCTCCCTGTACCCTTGTATCATTAGAGAAAGGTGATGCAGCGTGTCACAATACTGCCATGTCAGCTCCCTGTACCCTTGTATCATTAGAGAAAGGTGATGCAGCGTGTCACAATACTGCCATGTCAGCTCCCTGTACCCTTGTATCATTAGAGAAAGGTGATGCAGCGTGTCACAATCCTGCCATGTCAGCTCCCTGTACCCTTGTATCATTAGAGAAAGGTGATGCAGCGTGTCACAATACTGCCATGTCAGCTCCCTGTACCCTTGTATCATTAGAGAAAGGTGATGCAGCGTGTCACAATACTGCCATGTCAGCTCCCTGTACCCTTGTATCATTAGAGAAAGGTGATGCAGAGTGTCACAATACTGCCATGTCAGCTCCCTGTACCCTTGTAGCTGCCTCTTTTGCATTTTTTTGCCTGCACACACAAGGTTGCTTACAAAGATGTAGAAGCCTCCATGAGAAGTTTTCCTTTGATGGGTCCATCAGAAATGCCTTCAGTGGGACTGCAGCACCTCATTATAAATGCCCCTTTGAAAGCACAGCATTGGCACAAAGTAATTCAGTGCTCTGCAACAGAATTTTTAAGATGCAATGGTTCATCCAGTGCCCAGAGTTCTTTGTCAGGGAGACATAGAGGCAGTGATGTGACTAATGACTGCGATTTCTCCAAATGGTGGCTACAGAAACACTGAAATCTGGATTATTAGGTGCCTCAGTCAAATATTGTTGTCTGAAAATCCTACCAGACTTCCTTGGACATTGCGAGTGGGTTGTCCCATACTGTCCTTATTGCTTTGTCAATAATATCAACAACTGAAAGAACTAAACAGATGGCTGGTTGTTGAATCTTGCATGCATCTTTCAGTGCTTCTGTGGTGAGGACATGTCTTGAAAGAGACAATTCTCCCTCATCACTGGCAAATCTTTACTGAATATTTGGCCTTCTAAGAGGTGATGGTGAGATATGAACCCCTAATTATCCTAACATAAGAGAGCAATACAATGAGTCTTTCTTGCTTACTTTCTCTGTCTCTCAGGTGAACCTTCTGTGTCCAAAGATGAAACTGGCCCTCAAGGATTGGGCTGTTCTGAAACTGAAGGTCCTGAGTTATGGCTTTTGGATGTAGGAACAAAGTTGCTCCTTCTGGATACTGAACTGAAGGACAACAGTACAAGGTCTGCATCAGCCTCCCATGCTAGACTAACTTTTGCTAGTTCCCTAAATAACCAGGTGATTCTGGTTAAGTTATGGTAGATAACCCCTGTGGGTCTGCAACATACCTATTGCAAAGCAATTGTGAGGTTAAGCAGGCACTTTAAGAGCAAATGCAGGGTTTGAAGAAACCAACTTAACAGCCTACAGGAAGTCACTGTTGCAATATACAAGACTCACCTACATAAGAAGAGCAATGTCAGACCAACTGGAATCAGCACGGATGTAACATGACTTATCAGAGGAAAGGATCCCAGTACTGGGGCAATGTCAGACCAACTGGAATCAGCACGGATGTAACATGACTTATCAGAGGAAAGGATCCCAGTACTGGGGCAATGTCAGACCAACTGGAATCAGCATGGATGGAACATGACTTATCAGAGGAAAGGATCCCAGTACTGGGGCAATGTCAGACCAACTGGAATCAGCACGATGTAACATGATTTATCAGAGGAAAGGATCCCAGTACTGGGTGACGGCAATATTGATCCAGTTAATGTTAGAAGAGCAGATGCTGCAAGTTTAGACTCTAAAGAAGAAATATGTGAACTGAAAAATGACATTCTGGTACCTGCAGTACAGAACTTAACAGTTTCTGCTGTCCAAATGGTCATAGGGAGAAGAGAGCAATCACATTAGCTCCACTTTCACATTTTTCAAAAGGTCTGCAAGAGAGGAGAGCCTAAAGCAGACTGTGTCAAAGTTGCACAGCATACCTTGGCAGGTCAGCACAGGCACATTCAATAGCAGATAATCCAGTTGCAGAGGAGAACACAAACCCCCACAGCCTAGTATGGAGAGATAATATTGCAAATGCTTGCCTTAACATACAGCTCACAAGTGCACACACAAGTCATAGGTAGGGAAATTCTCAGCCAAAGTTACTTGAACAATGTTTTTTTGCACCAAAAAGCATGATTTGAATTTTAATGAACATGGTATACTTGGCCTTCATGGTTGATTGTCTGACAGAATTAGCTAGCTTAACGAAAAAAAAAGTTTCTTAGACAGCTGAACAGACACAGAAAAGTCTAGCTTCACTGGAAAACCAGTAGGAAAAATATGAGGAGAAGAGTGGGGACTCAACTTTGCCTGCATTTAGAACACCAGAAATAATGGCAAAGGCCTCATTGAGATTTATTATTAACTTGAAGCTCTAACAGACTTGCATAAAGCTGTTTTTCCCTCCTCAATGTATCTTCCTTAAATTTTGCACAGATATCCCAAAGTCCACATTCATGCTAAGGACTTAAACAGCACACAGACTTTTATAACTACTGCTGGGGGGAGGGGGGTAATCCAATTCCCAAAAATGGTGGTAAATTTATCCCATTCTGAAAGGAAAACAGAGTCCACATCTCAACAAGAAACCAAGGGGAAGAATGCTCCAACAGGAGGAGAAAGTGCATTAACCTGCAACAAAGATCTCAAAAAATGCATTAGAAATGTCCAGAACAAAGTGATGAATAAGGTTGCCAGTGTCAATCTGTAAACACAACAACCAATGAAGAAGGAATTAAACTGAATCATTTTCTATTATTTGTCCAAATATAAGTAGCCTTGGGCCATTTAGAATCCAACTGAACATGTTTATTGGTTGGAAGAAATTGCAAAATTGAGGACAGTGAAGCAAAGACTCATGGGAAGGGGAGGTGATAAAACAGCTTAATCTGCTGAGCTAAGGATATACTTCGCACTAATTCCTAAAGGTTAACAAAGGCTGAATTCTCCTTAGACAGATGCATATGAACAGATCAGATAATGCAACGTACCAGCAGGAAAATAGCAAGAAATGTCAAAAGCATATTTTAAACCTTTAATAAAGAACATTTAGATGCACAGACTTTTTCAAACATGATAAAAAACAGGAACAAACCCAGATGACAAAGCTGCGAAAACTTGGGGTACTAACACTGCTGCATTTTAATAAAATTACTACCCACTGCCGCCTCTGTGACTAAAGCAGATGGGATCATTTTTTATCCTAAGAATGGACTAAGTTTCTCAGTGGGTCCACAGTCAGCTGCTTTGCACGAAACACAAGTCCGTTTCCAGTTTGTACTATGATCACACAGTCAATCTTCTAGCAGCATTAAAGGCTTCATGGCAGTTTACCAGCATTTTATCACTTTTTCTATTATAGCAAAGCAGTGACATTCTCTTGAGGTACTGAGATCTGCCAGTTAACAGCTGGCTCCAAGCCAGGTTCATAATCAAATAAATGTATTCAGTTAAGTTACATGAACAAGTCTAAACTTAAAATACAGAGCTTGAAATGCTTGTGAATGCCAATCAAAAATTGGTATGTACACTGCTATATCTACTCATACGTGTTTTATACCTATAAGTAGAGCAGAAACATTTAGGAAATAACACCCACTGACTTTAGTTATTGACCCACTCACTTTGAGAAAAAAAAGATAATTGATCTGTCACAGACATTTCAAAAATAAAAAGACCTTTTTCCAAACCACAGGACATTTAACTAAAATATTTATCAATACTTACAGCATCTGGTCATCTACTAAACAATAAATCTGATCCCTGCAACAAATATAGTTCCTTACTATGGCTTGCAGATGTTATCCTATTTTATGTGTAACAACTATAAAGCCAAACACATAGTACCTGAAGTGGCATGTTTATATTTCCCTATGAATAAAATGTGTACAAATTATTAAAAATCCAGAACTACAACTCCAGAAACTCAATACAAGTATCAATTGCCAAAAATAAAATATCCGACATAGAATAAAACATCTGACAATCACATTTGGACAATCATGGCTAGTTGCAACATGCTTCTGAGGGTCAGAAGGAAAACAGATAAAATTACAATTTAAACTTACAGGAAGAATAACATATAGAAAGGAAACTAACACATTAGCCATACATGACACTCGCATTTGCTCCTTGACATTTCAAGTCCTGTCAACTGTATTTGCATACACAAAATATTCGAGCAGTAGCAAGTTATAACCATCCTAAACTTTTTCTTACTCCACATGAATCATTAATTTTGTATGTTTCTAATTAAAATGTAAACACTGCAATGAAGACATCAGTTTTTAGGCAAATGCTTTTCTCTCTGTCACTTGGGGGTATGGTAATTACTGGAGCAGATCTATCAATGCTCCTGACTCTTCCAGAAGTCCAGATTAAAAGAATTACTGTTAAATCTTACTGTTTTCACCAGGGAATTATTTGCAAAATGTAATTCCCAATGTGCTTACTATGTATATGTATAATGCAATTTTCCTTTTCATCTGAGAAAGCAAAATTTAGCTAATCAACAGAAAAAAATGAGTACACTGCAAGCATTAAACCACAGACAACCTTTTTGGTATGAGTGTTCTACAGTAATATATTTCAATTATTTATTTCAATACTGTTATGATGGCCAAAATTGTTAGCTTTTTCTTCATCTTCAAACTGCAGTACTTATTTGGCTGATAATGTCTTCACTAGGCATATTTGCTCCAAAGATGAGGATGATGAAATCCAGGACAGCTACTGTAGCCATCAGCAAACAACAAAAAGGCATTTCAGTCTACACGGTACGCAGATGTGTTGGTGTGGGTGAGTCTGTACACAAAATCTGTGCATGGGAGTATATTTATACACACACACAAACACACACACACACACACACACACACACATATATATACATACACCAGTCTACATATAGATTATGCAGGAATATATCCACCTGTAACATACAGATATACAAATAATGGACTGCAGTTTATTTTTTATATAGAAATATGGGCTTACATCATACCTATAGATATACAAAGCTTAAATACCTTACACAAGTCGTAATAATATCACATATACACACTCACCAAGAAGTCAGTTTTTCATCAGTTTATTTTGAGAACACAGACAATAAAACCTATTATGCTCTGTGAATTTCAGATTCACTTAAAACTTCTGCCAAACAATGTCATTGTATGCTAGTATTACATTTTTATGCCAGAAAAAAAGCAAAAAAATCTAATCATACATCTGCTGCGTTTATTAAATTGCTGCAGTTTACTTTCGGCATTATATGCATCACTCATTAGATTAGCCATACATGGAACAGTAAAGAATGATGACAATAATTATATTTCAAGACCAGCGATCGCTATTAAACATGGGAATGGTACTCACTTCTGTCTAGGGAATCCTAATTACGCATTAATGCCAGTGCACCCTCTCTGAAAACAAACAGAAACCTTGCTCCATAAAATCAGAGCAGTTCACAAACACTTCTTTCCATTTTCAGTGAATGCAAAAGAAATAAAGCTATGGAAAATATAGCTCAACTTTCAATCAAAGCAGTTTCCATGCCATTCATTAGAAAAGAAAATAAAGTTATATGCACAAAACTGCATTACTAGGCAGCAGTCATTCTGTGATGGCATCATGTCTAAAATGTCTTAGCATACTGCAGAAAACAAGCATGATAAAACAAAAATATTACACTTTAAATTGGGACGGATGCTTCGAAATGAATTACTAAAGTAATAAAAAGCACCATCTTTGAATGACATCAACAAAATTAGCGATATGAAATATAAACTACGTTTCAAGTGTATATTTACTGTTTTGTTTGTCTTTTCTTATGGAATTATGGAACAATAACAATGTACTATGCCTACATCAGTTTGCAATTCTTTTTTACAAAAGTTTAAGGATGATCTAATATGAAAGCACCTGTTTAAAACTTAACAAATTTTCCAGCTAGGAATTTAATTAATATTACACAAAAACTTCTTGTCTTGAGTTAATGTAGATATTTTATGCTTCACAGAAGCTATTAAGCCTAACCTTTTTCTGGTGATATGTTACACTTTTTTCTGTATTTACATTAGACGTAGTAAATTGTTTTCACATTGCTCTGTGTTAGTATACATGCTTTCCCATACTAATCTATGAATCTAATCTATGAATCTCCTGCCTCTGCTAAAGACTGTGACATATTTCAAATCAGCCAACCTAGTCAATAAAATGTAATCAGACAAAAACTTATTGGTTTTATTTATTTATTTATAGATTTACTTTTAGTAATCTATTCCTTTTCTATTTATCTATGATTGAAGACTATATTATATGCAGTTTGTAAAATACTTTTGAGGTGCCTTACTTAAACCTATATAATAATTAGATATAACAGCATGTCAGGGATTTCATTTACTGTTTTACACGCCCCTAGCTCTAGCAGATACTTATAAAAATAAAGCCTCTTGTTTTGGAATGAAATTGCCTGGACAAATGATTCACAGTTATCTAATATGTGGGGAGGGGTCATTGCAAAGCAATAAAACACTGCATATATTAACAAATTGTACTGGCTAACCTGACTATGATGTAACAGAACTACAATGCACATTTTTGTTACTTCCCTGACTTTCTTTTTCCAGGATGGTACATTAACCATTAACCTAACAGAAAACTGCTGTAAATTGCTCTAAAGGACAAGTCATAAACTGCATCACAATTCCTGAGAAACTGCATGGCAAGGACAGCAAAGACAGTAGCCCTACAGCCGAGACAGCACAAACTGCAGATAGTGTTACTGCTCAAAAATGCAGTCCAGACCATATGACAGAAATAACTCCCAGTACAGACAATGATGAATGTGTCAGCTGGCATGGCCTAATGAGGGACTTGCTTAGTTTAACATGCTGCACAGAATTATGTAATGATCCTACTGATGTAAGGATGATGCACACACACACACACACACACACACACACACACACACACACACACACACAAACATATATGTACCTATACATACCTGTAAATAACCTACATTCAGTGTATGCCTTTGTGTGTTACATACACAAGTGTACACATGAACAATCGCGTGCACACACACCCACACACACACACACAGTTATAAACATATATCTACCTACACATACCTGTATATAACCTACATCCAGTGTATGCCTTTGTGTGATACATACACACGTGCACACACAAACAATCACACACACACACACACACACACACCAGTGTGCATGTCAGTCCCAGACATTGTCAATACCAGGAGGGGAGGGACGTTCAATAGCTATAGTTACCAAACAGCTACACAGTAACAAAATCATACCCTCCACATTTTAAATGTGTGGACATCTTTCTTTAACCTTAAGTTAAGACTAATTAACTCCGCTCGCATCTACATATAGTCCGGCAGACTTTTTTCGTCTGTCACATGACTAACCCAGATAACAGTATACACAAAGTGCACATAAAACAGAACCTTGTACAACTCTGTCACTGACAATGCAGAGTCCCTGATGGCTTACACAGTTCATGCATCAGAGGTGGCAGGATAAAGTCAATAAGT